>NC_035447.2:135047678-135347678 GCF_002127325.2 Helianthus annuus | reverse complement strand
AAAATTACCATCTGTACCACTTGTAGGAATAACACATCTACACAAATTCATGTTACCAATAAAGATGCCGATTCCTGCTTCACACTTACCATCCTGGAAGCTCCGAAAAGCACACTTAACCTGTAAAATTTATCAACTTTAAACTTCATTCATAAAACCAATTGTTATCAAGAATGATGCCAATTCCTGATCCGCGATTATAAACTTGGGATCTCCGGCAAGTCAGGTTTTTCAAGGGAAAAAAATTTCCACCCAAGTCTGACCAACCTTGGGTGATTTTAACTCTTGTTCAGTAGGGTTATAAGTTGCCTTCTTTGTAGCATAAAAATCTTTAACCCCTTTGGCCTTTCCCTCGACCATTTTCTCAAAAATCTTTTACACATTGCCATTAAAAGCTTTCTCAACATCAAATTCCTTCTTATCAGAATAGAATTGATTTGAGATCTCAACCTTACCAACTTTTTGTTTAACATTTTCATCCTTTAAAGATGGAAAATTAACATCATCTACTGAAGGCACTGACTTCTCTTCTTTAAACTCAACTTGTGGCTCTTCTGGCTTTGTGGAACCAGAATCATTGCCAGTTTTCTCATCAAACTTCTTAACAACCCACATTTGGTTGTCCTTGGCTCTCTTTTTGTAAAAATTTTTCTTAGAACACTCACCAACTTCATAGGTTGAATTTTCAAAAATTTTGAACTTTTCAGTTGGTGGTTCAACATCGACAACTTTTTCTTTAAGTTTTTCAGAGACTCCCTGTTTTGTCTTTGTAGCTTGAGAGCAGTTCCATGCAATGTGACCAACTTCATTGCACTTGTAACAGGTTCTAGTCTCTTTTCTATGAAAAACTCCAGTCCCTTTCCTCTCAACAAGAAACTCCTGGTTTGATTGTCTCCAGAAAGGTTTCTTCTGTTCTTCTTCAGCACTTCCTCCTGAAACAAATTTTGTGTTTGTTTTAAAAATTTTCTCATTTTTGTAATTTTCAGGTGGAATAAAACCAAGACCTTTCTTTTTGAAATTACCATTATGGTTTGGTTTCTTTTGAAAACCAGAACCAAAATTGTAACCCTTTTTCTTGTTTAATCGCTGTTGAACTCTTGAAGTGTATTTTTTAGGTTTTCCAGTAAGTTTAAATCTTTTATTTCAGAAATATTGATTTATGTCATTTTGAAAACCTTTTTAATCACTTCAAATCTAACACTTCTTATTGGAAAATGTTTGTCAGAATATAATTTGTCAGAATCATTCAAAGTATATGCTACTTCGAATGTTTCATCATTCAAATTCGATTTTGATATCAAAAACTCTTTACTATAAACTCGTTTAACCGACGATTTTGGACTGTTGACTGACGAACTTGAACCTCCAGACTCAGACTTTGACTCAGACTCCTCATCTGTATCCAACACCTGATCGACCACCTTTTTTATTAACTCAGACTCATGATCAGTGTCAGACGATGTGAAAGTGACGTCAATGTTTTCGAGTAATTCATCGGTAGTTTCGGATTTTAGTGTTATATTGACTGCTTTTTGAACTTGCTCCTCATTTGGTTTTCTGGGTGAATAACCTTCCCAGATCGCAGGCGGACACTTGTTATAGCTAACACTCAGTTTGTTACCAGTATCCTTCTTCTTTGGCTTCTCGTCCTGAAATGCTTCGAAACCTGCAACAGTTGGATAAATTCGATCAATAAGATAATCAGAACTAGAATAACTCTGTAATAAGCGTCTGATTCTCTCATTCTCAATTTTCTCAGTCTCCAACTCTTGTTTTAGCTTGGCACATTCCTCAATGTAATAGTTTATAGCTTTTTGTTTCGTCATCATCGTTGCATTCATCATTGTCAAAGCGTCTTCTCTCTCAGAATTTGTCTTTTGAAGACCAGTTACTGTTCTATTCAATACATCATAAGATTCCTTCACGTAATTGAGATTGAACAGTAATTGTTCCTTCATCTTCTCAAACTCAGCCAACTTTTCATCTTTAGCTGCACATTCCTTGCAAGCTTCTAGACACTTTGAGCAAGGCTTGATGACTTCTACAATTTTTTCTGCTTCACTGATTTTCTCAGCTTCAACAACTTTTTCACTTTCAATCACCTTCTCAGTTTTAACAATCTCCCCAACAACAATTATAACTTCTTCATTTTGAACATTCTCATCATTTTGAGTAACATTTTCAAACTTCATTTGCTTTTGTTCTTTTGCTGCTCGTCTCTCCTTCAGCTTCTTCAAGCGATCTGCAAAATAAAATTGAAAGCTTTCAGGAGATAGATGAGTTTTTGCAACATTAATATGTCTTTCTGCTTCATCATCACCACTGTCATCAGTTGGTGATTGATCAAACTCAATTGATTTATTAGAACTATCATCTGAAAAACAAGAATCAGATGGTGTTTGATAAAAAAACAGTTGCTTTTTATGAACTTTCATCTGAACTTAGTGAGCTTTCATATGATGAAACAGACTTTTCTTCTTCATTCTTCACACTAACACCAATAGCTTTCATCCACTCGGTAAACATATCTGGTTCTTTCACAATTTTAGCAATGAAAGCTTTAAACTCCCCTTTCTCATCCACAAACATATCCCAGCTAAAACTTTCAGGTAACCTTTCATCATCTTGATTGATTAGGCATGCTTTGTTGTCGGATGAAATGTATTTATCCTAGCTAAAATTTTCTTGATTCACTAAACATGCTCTCTTTGATGAATCCTCTATCACTTTTCTACCATGAGCCACTTGTGGTTCTTGTTGTTGTTATTTACCAACTTGTTGATATATGGCTTTCCGGTCGTAGTCATCTTTTCCAAACGGATTCTTTGCTTCATTTGCTTCTCTATTCTTGCATTCCCTCTTGAAATGACCTTTCTCCCTGCATCGAAAACAAGTAACTTTAGATTTATCAAAACCTAAAGTAGAAACATGTGCATCAAGAAAATCATTTCTTCCAGTAATCATCTTGAACTTTTCAGCTCTTCTCAGGACACTAGCTAGACACCATTTGATGTCCATGAGCTCCATTTCTTCAGCGTCTATCTGATCATAATCCTCCTTTGTTAGCATAGGATTTCCGATCCTCCCTGCAACCAGACCTTCATAGGATTGCAGCAAAGTTGCTAGTAATGACATGTGATCTTTTGCAATTTCTTCAGAAAAACTTTAACCCTCTGGAAGATTCAAAGCTATATTGCACTGTATCACACAACCACCTCCTTTTGTACTTTGAGAATGAAAACTCGAAGTTGTACTTTTTGGATTGACACTTGGGTATGAAGAGAAACCACTGCTGATATTAGGACTTTGTTCAACATTTTCAGATGAGTTTCCAGCACTAAACGCAGTTTGAATCTTCGGACTTCTTTCAACCTCTTGAGCACTGCCTTTATAATACATTTTCACGTCTTGTTGACCGCTCGGATTATTCATCCTCGCAATCTTTTGCTGTTCAAGATCTTGACCCTCAATCTTCTCGATGAACTGAGAAATCGTCAAACCATCATATACTCCAGTGTTCTTTAAGATCATCAAGTAAGTACCCCACTCCTTTTGAGGTAAAGCGTCAGCTAACTTGTCGACCCATTCTTCACGATCTTTGGTTATGCTTAACATTGACATAGATCTCACTAAATGGCAATATCTTTCAATTAGTTTCTTTGTATCTTCCCCGGGCAAACTGGTGAAGAGATCAAATTCTTTCTTAAGTAATGCCTTTTTACTTTTAATCATCTTATCACTTCCCTCAAACTGGATTTTAAGAGTATCCCAAATTGATTTTGAAGTTTTGTCATGTTGATGCAATACAAAGATGTCTTCTTTAATGGCTTGCTGAAGTAGACTAATCATCATCTTTTCAGCTTTGTACATGTCATGTTCTTTGTCATTGAATTCTGAGATTTCTTTTTCAACTTGCAGATCTATACATGGTAAAACATAATTCTTCAAAATACACTCTCATGATCTCAGATGGTTAGCTTGAACCCAGTTTTCAAACCTATCTTTCCATCCATAATACTCCTCAATGCTCATTAGCTTCGGGGGTTTTTGCATTGTTCCAGTTTCATTTTCCAAATTCATGTTTTGAGCAATGGAAGCCGGAGTAGTCGGGGATGTGGCAAACGCGTTATAAAATTCTTCACTCATGATTTGGTAACACGTTTTAAAAAAAACAGCACTTTTCAAGTGAAATTACTATTCAAGCGGAATAACCAATTCAAGCGGAATACTCACTCAAGCGAGATTACGATTTCAAGCGAAATCACCAGCAACTTTCAAACGACACTGATTTCGCTTGAAAATCTCAAGCGGAATACCAACTTTGAAGTGGAATTAGAAAGTGTTCGTTCAAGCGGAATTACCTTTTTAGTCCATTTTAGCCACTTTTAATCTGAATTTTGTTCTGAAACACTCAAGGGTTTGTCAAAACACAGTTTTACATGATATGTGAGAAAATTAGCCGATTTTAACCGTAAAAACTTGTTGATTTTGTAAACAAGGTGTAGAAAACAGAAAATTTCAACCTGAATCGGTAAGAGCTCCTCTTCCTGAGCTCTGATACCACTTGTAGGATCGGTTTGTGACCCAAACGAGTCGTTCAGAGAAGTTTTAATCTATTTCAAAGGCGGAAACAGAGAAATAGACTTCGAAACAGCTTGCAAATCACTTTAAACCTCTTTCTGATTGATATAACACAAATTACAATCATAGGACAAACCGGCAGCACCTCGGTATCCAAATCATCAACTGTTACTATGATTTCGCTTGAAAGACCTATATATAGACATGAGATTCCTCTTGAAACAGCTCCAAGCGGGATCTGATTCCGCTCCAAACTGACTCAAGCGAAATCAGCATGCTCAAGCGAAATTAAACAAACTGATTCCGTTTGAAATGACCTAGTGTTATTTCAAGCGGAATTACCTAAAATCACACTTTCTCGAACTTCGTGCCCTGATCTAACAGTATAGTACAAGACTCGATACAAGACGAAGTCGATAGATATATGCACCAACAGGAGGAACTGAGATGAGCATGTAAATCACAATATTATTGTAGGTGCACACATAATAATAATGTGGGGTGCATGTGAGTCCTAGTGAGGCTTAACAAGTGAAAAAGGGGTTCTGTTCCATTATTTGAACAATGAGAGACATAGCAAATCTGTAGGGGTCATAGCAGTGATTGTCTCCTACTTGAACACGATCTTTCACGCCTCTCTGAATCCTTACGAATCTCGATGCTATCGAGTATCATTTGAACACTCATCTGATGCTAGTACAAACGTCCCTGAGTTGGATGTCGCAGCGTTGAATGATTGGTCTATACTCTTCTCACTTTTTCTTCGTTTGCTGGAACTCAACGTATTTATGCCTTAGACCCCGAAGTGCGATCACTTCTGCAACACTCTAGCAACATACCGTGTATTACTCAATCGACTTGCAAGATCGATGGACAAGAGGATGAGCATAGCATCTTACCGACCTCAATATTAGGACGACCCTGACTACGGGCAACGAACACCAGCAAATTGACTCCAATTGAATCCTTAACCCTGGTCAGCGACTTATGGGAGCCAACTCTTACGAATCAATCGGGACAAAAATGATGACAATTGACTATAGAGTAGTGGAATGTGTAACTGCCAGCACAATGAGTAGTGCCTTAGGACGTGACACGGAATGTGAAAAGATGGACCCTGTTGGTGAAAGATCGTAGGGCTCCGTTACAAGTAACGACATTAGAGGCGGCAGACACGACAATGATGACTGTCGTAAGGGTCATGCAAAAACCTAATTAAACTAAGTAGATAGCGTAAGTAGGGTATCGTATCCACGGGGAATATGTGGTTAGTGTTTAGCTAAATTATTTAATTAACTACTACTAATCTAAAATTGAGGGTTTGTTTGTCGTTTTAAAAGAAAACACGATTTGTCACGAAAAGTGTTATCAAGATGAGAAGAAGTAACCTCCACCCGGAATCCCGAATACCCGTTTTAATATAAAAATCCGTTTTCTGATTCAAAACACCACATAGACATGGCCTCAGAATTAATGAATTTGATTAGTTAATAGGGATAGTTTTTAAGATTCACTATGCAACCTAATAACCCGTTTGTTTGTATCAACTACCCACCAATTTACTAACCCGCTAACAACGCAAGGAAGATGCCAATACGCTTAATAAATGACAAGTAATTCAAACACAAGAAACGTTTACCAATAATCCAACACAAGTGGTCAAGATATACCAGTTTACAAGAATCAGAAAAAAACGAATAATTATGTCAAACCGCGTAAACGTTTATCCGGGCAGAAGTCACGAGAGGCTTAGCCGCGCATGATAGTCTTTGCCGCTTCGGTTGTCATCCCGATTAGGTTAGACTTCATTGATTTGCTTGGAAGATGAATAATATCAAAATTTTCCCTCTGTTCTTAATCTTGATGCTGTGCGACGGCTGCCAATCCTCCTCCAAAGTCATACCCTCCAATTTGTTTATATACTGGCTGTTGTTTTAATATTATGAGAGTGGATCTTCAAATAACATAATTGCCGACAAAAAAATCTCCTCATCCCAAAATTTGCGCCCCACTCCACAAATCAGCCCAATTCCCTCTTTTATTCTTTCTTCTCTTCGTGTGATGCTAGGCCCAAATCAATAGCCAACCTTGACCTCGATGTAAAAGTCCAACTGATCTTTGTCTTTGTCATGTACTGCCAATCCAAACAAACTAATGCATTTAGAAACACTAAATAATATTTATACTATATTGAATTTGCAAATTAAACGATCATTTAATTACTTCAAAGTTGCAAGATGAGATGAATATTAAATATTAACACATCTTTTATTAGATTAATTACATTCTTTAATCATGTTTTCACCTTGATATACCAAATATAAAAACTTGTTAAAATAATACATTTTATCACAATCTTGATGCATTTATGATATAAGTAATATTCGATAGAGTGTACCTAAAATGCACCGATCAAATCCCCACACTTATCTTTTTTCGTCCCAAAAAAATTATTTGCAATGGAATCACAATCAGAAACATCGGCATTCAATATATTCATTTAATGTATTTAACAAGTCAAACCACACATGAACCAGGATTGAAGGTATACGGTCCACTTAAACCCAACCACCAGCTTCCAAGCCCTTATTAACAATTCATTTAAGTTCAAGTAATTTATAGTCATCTATGGATCCCACACTCAAAAGACTACGACTCCACCTATTCCCGTTTCAAGCTTATGAGATTAAAAGATTTATAATCTACCGGCTTATATAAAAAACTCTTATATTATTCCGATTAAACTTTATGATGGATATATGGATGATATTGCGAGCTTACATGCTTTTGTATACGATCAGTTCAGCGGACATACGCCACACGAGTCACCATCCCCATGGTTAATGCCATAAACTTCACATATTTTTTCTCTTTTTTTTACATGTGCTCAGATGAATGGATGGAATATATTTTTTTGGGCGCCACACTGTTTCGGATTTGTTTTCACAAAAAGAAACAGGTGTGCCAATTTAATCGTAAAAACTTATAAGTTTTTTACTTATGACGTACCCTTTATACTCTCTACAGTTTCAGTTTTGCCATAGCTCCTAAGGTGAGAACCCACAAGACTCCTAATTTAAGGTATATTATATCGATCCTAAGGAACCCTTCAACCGGCTGGGCCTACCCACATATCCTAAATTAGACGCGTGACCGACTGTTTCGTTATCTCATATATATAGTAATCGAAAAGCCAATGATTCAATTATACCTATCATTTTTCATTTATTGCAAAAACTTTCTCGAAACATTTTCTATTTTTTTCAATTTTTTTGGATTTTCTTTTTTCAATTTTTTTTAATTTTTATATTTACGACACGACACGACACTAAGACACAACTAGACAGACGCTAGTCTCCCCTCCCCACACTTAATTCCTTCATTGTCCTCAATGGAGCGAGAAACTATCTACGACACAACTACCAATATAAATAAATATACAAAGATAAATGGAACAGACTCCCCTGATTTGGCGCGATCGAATCCTTTGAGCCTCGTTCCACCGCAACCGTATAGCATTTCATTCGCGGCTGCTTCAACACGGGACACTTGACTTGAAATTATTCGAATCACTTTCGTCCAAATGGAGATTGAGTATGAACAAAAGTGATCGTCATCTCCTCAGACTTCCCCACACTTGGGTAAACGCATCCGTGAAGATAATTAAAACCTGCAAGAACACACCCGCAACACAAAACAAAACAAAACAAAACAAAAATACAATACTCTACATCCTCGGGCTGCCTCCCGAGAGCGCTAAGTTTTAGATCTTCAGCCAGATCGTACCTGATATGCGCTACGGTGGTTTCAATGCACATTTACCCCTTGTATTTCCAATGAATGCCCGGAATTTTACATGCCATCTCCATAAACTCGTCAGTATAATTGGCATGTTTAGAAAGCACCTGCGGGTTTGGTTGATCCACTTCACGAGATATACACTGATGTCTTGTAGCTTCGCCCTTTTCATCTTCTTCCTCGAACCCTCTTCCCCACACTTGTTAATTGGAATGATTGATATGGGAAGAGGTTCGGTACACACATTCATCTCATCAGACTGCTCTGCCTCATCATCCTCACACACCATCTGATCCACCAGTGACTCTTCATCAGATAAAGGATTCATTGGTGTGGTATTATCCTCCACAACCTCCTCCTCCATGTGAGAATAATCTATAATATCATCAGGTAATGGTGAGAGACGCTCTTCTATTTCTATCTTCATTTTTAACTTCTGACACTTAGAAACTAGAAAGCTGATTCGATCTTCATCGGAAAGGTTGGGTGCTGATAAATATTGCTCGAGTTTGGACAAAGTCACTTCCAACATAACAAGCTCTTTCTCCTCCTCGGTCTGAAAAGCATAGACACCCTCGGGCTCAGGATATTCCTCGGGATGATACTGTCGGTATCCCTGATACGGTGTTGAGATGTACGCATCTATCATTTTTTTATTCCTAATTAAACTAAGTAGATAGCGTAAGTAGGGTATCGTATCCACGGGGAATATGTGGTTAGTGTTTAGCTAAATTATTTAATTAACTACTACTAATCTAAAATTGAGGGTTTGTTTTTCGTTTTAAAAGAAAACACGATTTGTCACGAAAAGTGTTATCAAGATGAGAAGAAGTAACCTCCACCCGGAATCCCGAATACCCGTTTTAATATAAAGTTCCGTTTTCTGATTCAAAACACCACATAGACATGGCCTCAGAATTAATGAATTTGATTAGTTAATAGGGATAGTTTTTAAGATTCACTATGCAACCTAATAACCCGTTTGTTTGTATCAACTACCCACCAATTTACTAACCCGCTAACAACGCAAGGAAGTTGCCAATACGCTTAATAAACGACAAGTAATTCAAACACAAGAAACGTTTACCAATAATCCAACACAAGTGGTCAAGATATACCAGTTTACAAGAATCAGAAAAAAATGAATAATTATGTCAAACCGCGTAAACGTTCATCCGGGCAGAAGTCACGAGAGGCTTAGCCGCGCATGATAGTCTTTGCCGCTTCGGTTGTCATCCCGATTAGGTTAGACTTCATTGATTTGCTTGGAAGATGAATAATATCAAAATTTTCCCTCTGTTCTTAATCTTGATGCTGTGCGACGGCTGCCAATCCTCCTCCAAAGTCATACCCTCCAATTTGTTTATATACTGGCTGTCGTTTTAATATTATGAGAGTGGATCTTCAAATAACATAATTGCCGACAAAAAAAATCTCCTCATCCCAAAATTTGCGCCCCACTCCACAAATCAGCCCAATTCCCTCTTTTATTCTTTCTTCTCTTCGTGTGATGCTAGGCCCAAATCAATAGCCAACCTTGACCTCGATGTAAAAGTCCAACTGATCTTTGTCTTTGTCATGTACTGCCAATCCAAACAAACTAACGCATTTAGAAACACTAAATAATATTTATACTATATTGAATTTGCAAATTAAACGATCATTTAATTACTTCAAAGTTGCAAGATGAGATGAATATTAAATATTAACGCATCTTTTATTAGATTAATTACATTCTTTAATCATGTTTTCACCTTGATATACCAAATATAAAAACTTGTTAAAATAATACATTTTATCACAATCTTGATGCATTTATGATATAAGTAATATTCGATAGAGTGTACCTAAAATGCACCGATCAGACAACATCAAGGTACTCGTAATTGTAGCCTACGGTATGGAAATGAAAGTGCCTACGACATGGATTTGCCGTTGTTAAATCAAGACAACAACCAAGAGAACGACGACAGTACTGGAAATTCTCGCAACGAAAACAAGAACACTGGAAATGATGCTCATGGAAGGGCATTTAGGATTGGCGTGGGCGACGCCAGGAATATAGCAACATGGTGGCTTGCACGTTCTTCGTAACTAATCGTTTCGTTTCTGTTCTGTTCAACCCTGATACTCCTTGAAACCGAACCTGTTGTGGAATCGGCTGATGGCAAGTCAATTGAAGCCTCATATGTTCGTTGGGATGCAAACTCGACCTTGTGGGACAAGTGTTCGACATCGACCTTCCTTCTGCTATCCTTGATAGTTTCGATACAGTAGTTAGCGTGGATTGGTTGTCCAGATATCGCGCAGATATACCCTGTGAGGAGAAAATTTTGCGTGTCCCTCTCCCTAGTGGAGAATCGTTATCTATTCTAAAGCGTCAGAGTGGTGCAAAGGTTAGCGCCATTTCAGCTATGAAAGCCCAGAAGTGTCTATGGAGGGATTACCCCGCTATATTAGCACTCGTTACTAATAATAAGGCTAAGGAAAAGAGGATCGGGAATTCACCAATTGTTCGTGATTCCTTCCGACGTGCTACTCGAAGAACTTTCAGGTTTACTTCCACAACTGTTAGGTAGAATCTCAGTTTGATCTCACACTAGAGGCAGCCCTGATTACTCGTACTCCTTACCGTCTTGCACCAGGAGGGTTGCAAGAACTGTCTAATCAATTACGGGAACTGTTGGACATGAGTTATGTCGGACCTAGTTTTTCGCTCTGGGGGAGCACCAGTTATATCCGTGAAGATAAGCCTTTTCGTATGTGTACTGATTATCGAGAACTCAACAAGGTGACAGTCAGGAACTGTTTGCCTCGACCATGTATTGACAACCTGACGACCAGTTACGAGGGTCAAGCTCCCATTCGAGGATTGACTAACGAACGAACTATCATCAGATGGAAGTCCAAGGGGAGAATATTCCTAAGACGGCATATCGAACGTAGTGCGGCCATTATGACCTTGTATTCCATGACCTTTGGTTAATCAACACACTAGCAGTTTTATGGATCACATGAATCGACGGTGGTAACCTATGACGTTTTGAATCATATCCAGGAGAAAGGAACACCATGAACGGCACTTGTATTACATCTTAGAGCTCCTAGGGGAGGAGCAACTCCATGCGAAGCCTACATAAGCGTGACTTCAGGATTCGAGAAGTGCATTTTTCTCAGTCGCGTAGTCAGCAAAGCGGGGATACACGTGGATCCCGCCATGATCCATTTTATTAGAAATTGATCAGCACCCAAAGAGTCCTTCGGGGATACAACAATTTCTTGGTTTCACTAAATACTATCACAGGTTCATCGTGAGATTTTCAAAGATTGCGCAGCGTTAACCTCTTTAGCACAGCAGGGTGTTGTGTATTCGTGGGAGACAAAACAGGAGGACGTCTTTTCAGCTTTTGAAACCCAACACTACAATGCACTGAGCATCGTCTTTACCTGAGGGTACAGGTGATCTAGTGGTATACCATGATGGTTCGAATCAGAGTCCCAGTTACGAGCCGAAGCAGCACGAGAAGGTGATGAATTACGTAGGTGATTTACGAAGTGGATTTACACGAGTCACAACCAGCGGTGGAAATCGTGGTCCTTGGATTTAAGTTGGAGGCATTACTTACCAAATGCACTACTTAGATCGATCACAAGGAAACTGACAAGTCTTCGCAGCTTGTGAATATTCCTCTGATAGAAGCAGTTTCTAGGTATGAGGTGCCAACTTCTACTATCTCTAATTGTGATCCGCGTTTATACTCGATTTATGGCAGACATCACACAAATCCTGTGGCTCAAATCTAGACATGAGCACTACCTATCACCATTAGACAGATGGTCAGAGTAAACGAACCATCCAGACACTCAAGGACATGCTACGAGCATGCGTGTGATTGACTTTAGTAAGAATTGGAAGGATACTTACCTTTGGTTGAGTTCTACTGCAGCAGTTACCATTCTAGTATTCAGACAGCTCTGTTTGAGGCATTGTATGGACGATAATGCCGATCTCCTTGTTGGGCTAAGGTGGGTGACAACATAATCATAGGTCCAGGACTTGTACTCGAAACTCTTGGAAAGATTGTTTAGATCGGAAATCGTTTGGCGGCAACGCGTGGCCATCAGGAAAACTGATAAGCTTAGGAAACACTGGGAGTTCGCTGCAGGCGAACGCGTCATGATTGAAAGTCTCACCCTGGGAGGGTGCGATGCGCTTTGGGAAGCGTGGCAAGCTTAATTCACGTTGCGTTGGGCCATTAAAAATTCTGGAAAGAATCGGCAACATGGCCTACAAACTCGAGTTACCTGATGAATTGGGTAACATTCACGATGTCAGTTATGTCTCGAAACTAAAGAAGTGTTGTTCGATGAAACACTTGTGATACCCTTACTAGCGCCAAGGGTTAACTACAAGTTGCAGTTGTCGAGGAATCGGTGGAAAAAGGGACCAGGTTCGTTAACATAGTCGCATTCCAATTATGAGAGTTCCTTGAAACTCAAGACGTGGACCGGGGTTCACGTGGGAACACGGAGATCAGATGAGGCACAAGTACCGCAACTTTTCAAAACGACGAAACCCAAATTCTGATGAGACTGGTGAATTTCAGGACGAAATTCCCTTTCAAGTTGGGATGATGTGGTACTCGGGGGAAAATCCACAGTCATCCTGATTTACTCATCACTTCATTTCCTCTTTGACCGTTTATCAAATTTCGGGACGAAATTTCTTTCAAGTTGGGGATGATGTGACAACCCGAAATCTCAAGGGCCTTTCTCTACGCATCAGTTGTCTGGCAAT
The DNA here is from genome assembly GCF_002127325.2 of Helianthus annuus. Lineage (NCBI taxonomy): Eukaryota > Viridiplantae > Streptophyta > Magnoliopsida > Asterales > Asteraceae > Helianthus > Helianthus annuus. Next base: position 135,334,501 of record NC_035447.2, on the reverse strand, counting down.
CCTATTTTAGCAAATCATTTTATGCTATATTATGTGCACCATTTATGTATTGTTATGTTGGTTGATGAACAACTTAAGAGTCGTTTATGTTTCATCTAGTACTCGACGCAGAATGATAGTTCTTCGTCATCTTGTCTTCAACGAAGCAAGTTGTTCGCCGTCAACTTGTATTCGACAAAGAATGATAGTTCTTCGTCACCTTGTATCCGACGAAGTATATGTGACAACTGCCAAATTTGTATGCATCCGTACAATTAATTAATCTTAATTAGTGCTTAATGACTATGCTGAATTACAATTAATTGCTTCCCGATTACTGTATCATACTTACATGTGCATCACATTTCATACTGTCACATCATTTTTACATACAAACTTTAGTGACAAAGACGATGCATAAAGCACGGTTAGCACAGTTAGCGGGTAACTCAGAAAATACTGACGATGTTCAGTACATAGACAAATAATGTTTTGAGACCCAGTATGGGCCAGAGATAAGGTACTACACTAGTATGGTGTGTAGGGAAGTAAGGACCATAAAACTGCTTCACTAGGTGATAGTTTAAGTGTCGGAAAGTGCCTAAAACCCACAAAAAGTGCAGAATTCTGCATATTTCAGCAAAATTCAGCTTTTTAACAAGCTAGTAATGTGCAAAAATATGACTAAATGGTCATGAATGCTTTCCTAAGTATCAGGAATTAAAAGTATCACAAAAGGGTACATAACGAACACTAAACGATATAGTTTAGCACTTTAACGAACCGGTATCTAACCGAACAACCGGACACTACCCGAAACATCAAAATTACACTAGAAGCATTGTTTTAATGTTTCTGAGCTAGTTATGATCCCCGAACATCATAACACCAACTAAAAATATCTAATAACCAAGATGTGTAACTAATGCTTGAAATTAAACTAAACATCTAACTAATTAGTTTAACCTATACTAGAACCCCCCCCCCCCTCCCACCTTGGTCACGGCCCACATGGCCTATTTATGGGATTTTATATGATCTTGCAAGATCTCCTTTGATCTTCCTTGGATTCATCAAGATTTGCTAAGGATATGTTATGTACTAAGTAGACATATTACATAATGGATAATAAAATGGTGGAAGATTATAAGTAAAGCCATAACTCTCATTTCTCACATCACACTCATCTTCTTCCTTTCCTCTTGTCTTGCTCACGACCACAACCAACATCCACAATCCCACCATTTTCATCTCATCTTCATCCATTCTAACGAGTACACAAGGTGTAAGGGGCTAAGTTAGGAAGCTTGGAGCTTTCGGAAGTCGAAGGACCTTCACCGTTTGCTTTTATCCACTTCATTTCTACACTTGATCATCCCTAGCGTTGAGCTAGTAGTAAGATCTTCTACTCCTCATTTTACATCTATTTTAAGTGGTTAAAAGATGTTACAAGATGATTATCATAAAGAACACTAAGAAACAAGAAGTTGAAACACGAACATAAGCTTAAAATTATAAGAAAACTTAAAGGAATCATGTTGTTTAGTGTTGTTGTGATATTTGATGAATGATTGTTTGTGTAAATGATGTAGATCATTATATGATCTTGCTAGATCATGATTGAAAACATAATCTAGCAAGATGAGAGGATGAAAATGTTAGAGAATTATAAATCATCCTCATGGAAGACATGAACTTGAAAAGATATATTGTTTTCTTGAAAAATAATAATCAAAGTGGGTTAATAATCATATAGATCTAAAATTTATGAATGGTTTTCCAAAAGAACCAAGCTTGAAATATGAGTTTTAGTGGATCTTGGTTCTTACATAAACAAATACTATTTTTAAGGGTTAAACAAGTGTAGAAACACTTGTGTAACAAAAAGATTACATAAAGAAGCATTTTTAGAAAATGTGTTTGGAAGTTGTAAACACCCAACTCCTTTAAAAATGAAGTTTTCAAAGAATTAAATATATTTCAAAGGGTAACTAAACTCACTTAACACACTACCAAGTTACTACAAGTTTTTTTTTTTTTTTTTTTTTTTTTTTTTTTTTTTTTATGAAAGTTCAAGTTCATGATGTTAGGAAAATTACATAATTTTAGCACTAGGTAAGTGTTGATGGAATTACTGATTAAATTGTTGATTGTTGTGATGATTTTAAAAAGAAAATGATATGATTTAAAAGCATGGACACCTCCATTTTTAGGGGAAACTATGGCAAAATTTTTTAAAAATATAAACACTTAGAAAAATATTTTCAAACAAGTATTTATAAGTGTATTTTAACCATGGGTTTCCTACATAAACTTTGCCATAATTTTTGTTACAAAAATACAAGTATTGGAGGTTGGTTTTTATAAATAAGAATGGATAAATATATATTTAGAATATATATTTACATTAAAGACATGATGTGTGTGAGTACTTGTATGCTTTGTGTAGTAGTTATATTATTCTAGGGATGAAATAACATAACTTGACAAAATTCCAAGAAATTACAATCCAAAATATTACCAAGAATCTCATGGAATAATTATACAAGTTACATACATAATATTGTGAAACCGAACGAAAGAACGTAACTTGCAAATATTCCGGAAAATACGTTATAAATATATTTTTGGTAAATAATATTTTGGATACCGAAAGAATGAAAATGGGATTTTCACAATTATCACAAAGTTATGTCATATTTTGACAAGAAGGAGAAATATAATTTTTGGCGATTAAAAATATATGATTTCTTGGAATTATTTAGGAGATATATGATTTTTGAGAAAAATATATATTTTCTTGAAATACATTATTTTGGACAAAATAAGTTTATATATATTTTCTAAGTAAGACTTGAAAATATATTGTTTTGGAAATATATATTGGGAATATATTGGCATATTTTTATTTGGAATAATACACCGGAATACGACGCCAATACATGGCAAGTTATACAAATACAAGAATACGAAAATACATGTATGAGATACCCCCATCCTTGGGAAGGAAATACGAATATAAATACTTGAGAAGTATTGTTACAAAATATTGTTTAGCGATTATTCCAAAATTAAACATAATTTAAAGTTAAGATATTTATTATTTTAACGAATGATTATATACTTGGAATACTACCAAAGACACTTTAAAACATAACTCAAGGGCACTAATCAATACTAAGACAAGGCACGACCCGCTCGTCTAATGGACCGTAGTACGCATGTAGGTAGTCGTGCGTTCTAGAGGAAGCTTTGAGTTACATCGGATACAAGGAACGCAAAGCTGTGAGTTCATGTCCCCCTTTTCTTTAAACTGTTTTGGTTTGTTTACTTCGAGGGTGAAATACATGTTACGAAAGGATTACATACAAATACAATTGGTATGGTTAGCCAAGGAAAGAACCATAGATCATGTGAATGGGTAGGCGGATACTTGAGACCATTAATCCTCGTATAAGGACCGAGGGGCATGAGTGATAGATCTATTTGCGTGTAGCGAGCCCCATCCATGAGTCTACCGAATGGGCCATGAGGTGACTATGTCTTACAGCCGGAAGCTCGGTACAAAGTCTGCTAGGTTTGAGTATTCCTACACCATGTCACGTATATTAATGTATTAGCTACACATTAATTGATCTGTTTCCTTGATGCTTTCATACCGGGACTTATAAACTTACATACATACTTACAACGATTTCAAAGGTTTATACATACACTCAAACGAACATATGAACTCGCTCAACTTTTGTTGATGTTTTCAAACTACATGTATTTCAGGGAATTTGTAAGTGGATCTGGCGGGCGTTGGAAGTTTTTATGCTGCGTTAGAAATAAAGATGTCATCCATGGTCTTTGGGTTTGGTCAGTGTGTCTTATTCCTGGACGAGACACGTCTTTCAAACCTTGGTGTTATTCCATATCTTTGACAAGTCCTTAATGAACTCATAAACAATTTGTACGGTTTGTAAAACTTGAATTTGAAATCTACGTTTTAAAACAATGTTGTTATGTTTTGAACTTATTTAATGGATGACAAACCTGTGGTTTTATCATATAGTTGATGTTATGATTGAATGCTATAAGATCGTTTTACCGACCAAACGAGTCGATCAGAAAAGTTTATGCTCAATACGAGAGGCGGAAACAAACATATTGAGTTCAATTCAGCAAGATATACACTTTAAACTATCGTTAGATTGATTTGACAAAGTTTTACAGCGAGACGACACTTCGGCAGCAGTTCAGCACTGAAACCGAAAAGTTACAAATGAAATGACACGTTGGGTATTCATAGGCTGGTAATTTCGTGTGGAATTACTTCACACGAAATTAAGACTCATGCGGAATTAAATTCCGTACGGAATTAAACAGTAATTTCGTGCGGAATTACCACTTGGTAATTTCGTGCGGAATTACCTCCAAACCCATTTTTGACATGTTTTTCGTACTACGTGCCCTGATCTATCTATTTACATACAAGACTCGATACAAGACGAAGTCGACAGACGTATGCACCAACAGACTCCCTCTCGGATGTTGACGAGTCTTAAGTGTCGAGTCTTCAATCTTCAATCTTTATCAGTCTTCTCGAACTCCTCTGAAATATCTGACACTGTAAAGCATCCTCAAATCTCTCTCTCTTCTCTTCTCTATCAGCATCAACAGATAACCTCCCCTCGGATGTTGATCTAATCTTCAATCTTCTCTTTTACTCTTGATCAGATCTCTTGATTCCTTAAGTTCATCAGCATCATCAGCTTGCATGAAATTTAGCTCCAGGATCATTATTTTGCTCTACAATCTTCCCTTTGTTAACAGACTCCCCCTTGACTTGTGCTCATGATCGTAATCTGGCTTTCACAGGTTCAAGATCATTATCTGGCTCACTTTCTACTGAGGATTGAAACCTGGTTTTCTCTGAATACAGAATCCTCAGAAATCAGAACCTGGCTCTTCTCAGATTTCATACCTGCACAATCTCTACCACACAATAAATTTCACAAATTTAAAATTTAAAATTTATGTACTCTGATTACCATTTTTAGTAAAACGAACTCAATTAATGATTTTACAATATTAATTTCTGATGACCCACTTGCAGGAAAATCATTTTATTTCAACCAAACTCCCCCTCACAGATTGTCCATCATGTTTAGCACTTGGAATTTTGAAAAACAACTTATGAACACCAGTTGTCGAAAATCTTTTTGTATTTTTCAAAAGTTTATGCTAAAACACAACTAAAATCTTTTTGGGTTTTTGTTTATAAAGATATGCAATAAGGAAATATTTACAAACAATATTTTGTGAGTTTGTGTAAGAGGATCATATCAGTTTTGAGACAAATCACTAACACCGTTAAGCTTTAGACATTTAAAGTTCTAAACAATTCACTTAGATTGTCAGTATACAGATCCAGTTAAATTTTCACACAAAGTTCAACTGTTTCGAGATACGAGATTAGTGTTTTATGCACTTAAACTTATTCGTGTGTTCCACCTCAGAATATACTCTCGTATCCAGATTTCTATATTTAGTCTTACATGTGAATGTACACTAATGATATCTGTAAATGGGTAAATGCGAAACCGTGAGAGCTCAGGTCAGAACTTCTGTTCGTGCAGAGAGATGACGGTTCGACTTTAGGTGTGTCCCATTTGGGGATCTTTTCTTCAATAGCACATGATTAGCATTTTTCAATGTTTCATCATTTTTTGTACTGAGGGCTGGCTTTAAGATTAAAGCTTATGCAAAGTATTATACGAGGACTAGGCTATTGTTTCCACAAAATCAGAAGTCCTGGTATAATACCCCAGATATCACCACGCACAAAGACCTAGCATGCAAAGTATTATAAGTAAGTTTGAATTTTATGTTTATACCTCGAAAATAATCTACTGAATGTGTAAAAATCTACTGACACATCCACAGTGAGATCGTTTATCACATTTTAACTTTCCAAATCTTTAGCGTGTTGTGATAGTCCACTGATGTACTATCATTTTGTAACACCCCAAAACGGGTTTGGTAAACGAACCACGTTAATATTAATAACGGGTAAAATACCGTTAGTGGTAAAAAAAAAGAAACTTGACTAAGTTGGTTGATTACTATTTAGTAGCTAGTTTATAAAGAAACATTAAAACTTGAGGGGTCATGATGGTAAATCATGATAGATGAGGTTTTAATAAGAAAACTACACCAAAAACACACAACTAAGTGTGTGTTCTGGTCGACCATCAGAGGAAAGAAAAAAAAGGGTTTCAAGAACCCTAACACCAACTTGGTCAATTGGAGGAAAAATTAAGGGCTAATCACTCCATGATTATGAAATTGTAATGTACTCTACTATCTCATCACTAGGTAAGTCTCAAATCTTGTTTTTGTTAGAATGCCTATGATGGAGAAATTCTTGATTGAGTATGTTGGTGATGATTTAGCTTGTATTGGGTAAAATTGATGTTTATGGAGGATTAGGAACATCAATCTACCATTAATAAGACTAAAATTAGTGAATTGTTCATGATTAGTATAAAACATGCTTTAGGAAGTTGTACTTTATGCTAAGAATGACTTATGCACACTAGGTGTTTGATGAAATGCCTAGATGAGCCAAGAATTTTGGTTACTATGTAAATGGAGACTAGTTGCTATGATGCATGTTTTGATGTCCTAGCTTAAATCCGATTCATGTTAATCATGTTTAAACCGTAAAAAGTCGTATCATAATGTGATTAGCATGTTTAAAATGCATTGAATGAATTGAGACATGAGAAATCCATAGATCAGGTAGTCGTTATGTTATGATGACTAACTAATCAAGTGTGGTGAATGTTGTATCAAGTTGATCCTATCAAGCTAGGTGAAAGCTTGGACGAAGTGGGTCAAACGAGCTAATGGAGTGCGAGACTTCTAAATGGCAAATAAAGGCGACTCGTTTGATAATGCGGATGATAAGGTCGGGGGCTATACACGACCTAAAGGAAGATCTAAGGTACGCGACTTGTCATCCCGTTACATTTATGTAGACAAACTTAGTTACAATACGTTTAATGATTGATATAGCGAATATGGTTGCGTTGATATGTCATTGAGGTGATAGAATTCACTCAACAACCAAACGGGTCAAAATAGATAGTTAAAATATGTGCAATATTGATATAGCAAAAATGGTTGTGTTTGGTATGCCATTGAAGTGATGGAATTCACTCAACAACCAAATGGGTCAAATTAATAGTTAAATAATAGCGATCAAAATAAAGACACCATTTGGTAAAAGTTATAATGGGTCGAATAATTTAAGAATATTGTCTTTAAGGTAATAACTTACGGCGCGAACTGGAATAGGTTCAAGGGGCATGATGGTATTAATCTATCATCATACGTTGAAAAATAGTCATGTTGACTAAACGGGTCAAATGGTATGTTAATACCATTTGACAAATAAAAAAAAACTGACGACTACTTGTTGAGTTTTTGTGATTACAGGAAATAACATATGTTGCGTTGCTTTAACTAGAAAATTTAAAGCAAGAGGTATGTAAACGGTTCAATGCTATGACTCGAGCCAGTTACACATAATTAGATTTATAGTTGAAAATAGTATTTTGGTCAGGTAATTAGTGGAAGTCTTTTGTCGTAAAATGAGGACTAAAATTGACCAAAAAGCCCTTGATGGGTAAATTGGGCAAACGACCCAAATGGGTTGTTTAGGAATTTGCATTAAGATTACAAAATATAGGTAGATGCCTTAATGTAGTAAAATGATGGGTGAAAGGAAAGAGTGAAATTTAAAGTTAATGGTAAATCCTTCTAACGGGTCAAAATGAAGTTTTGGCGCATAACTTAACCTTCTAACGGGTCAAAACGAGTTAATGGTTTTGAGATAATGAATATCTAAAAAAATTACAATAATTTAAATAAAAGTGGTTTAATGAATCATGAAACGGGTCAAAAGTGTTAAAAAGGAGTTTCAAGCCGAGAGCTTGAAATATGAATTTTTGAAGTAGTTGAATATCAGGTTTTAACTCCATAAGATGGAGAATTAAATTTCGAACGTGTAGGAAAAAGAATCACGTAAAACGGATAAGTAGAATGAAAGTTATGGCATTTTGAAGTTGGATTTTTGGTTAAAACTAGAGCTGGGCAAAATCCAGGTCCAGAAAACGGACCTGCTGGAAACTGGTCTTTCCCGCGCCATGCTACGGGTCACAAGGTTTGGGCCGCGACACGCGATAGACGTCGCGCCACGCGACAAGCTGAGCATAGTCTCTCGCGACACGCGAGAGACATAAAAGCTGGAAAAAAAATATTTTTGTTATGTATGTTTGATGTGTAGAACTTGTTTAAACTCATTTTAAGTTATCAAAACTAACTTTTATGTTGGTTTTGAATTTAGGCGAACCTAGTAAGCTTCCGGATGAAGATCAAGCATGGACAAGAACCGAACACATGACCGAACAAAGCTTCCGCATTGATCTATTTTGTTTTATTTATAAGTGAATCTTGTAATCACTTGATACTACGTTTTGAATGTTTTAAATATGTTTGAATGTTAACTTGACAAAGTTTTTGAAAAGTAGCATTTTCGTATAAATTGCGTATATTTAATGTTAAAATCGTGTTAAATTGAGACAGGTGTTACAAGTTGGTAATCAGAGCTCATGGTTAAAGAGTAAAGTGTGTTCGGTTCGAGGCTTGATCTCAAATCCAGTAAGTTATATGTATATAAACGATTTAGCATATTAAAGTGTTATAAACAACACATAGGGTTATCGTGTAATACACGTTACCCCAATTAAAATGACTGATATAGTTAACGAAATTACGTGTGTTGACACGTATAGTAGAAAGCCTTATATTATAATTTGTGTTATGAATATATTTATTATTAATGTGGTTATCAACACCTAAAATAGTTTAGGCTTGTTCCACAAGATTTCCTCAATTATATATAGTCTTTTGTATCTCTTGTAATATACATCTCAATCAATGAAATATTAGATCTATTCTCCCTATTATTTTTCTTCTTCTTTCTTTGCTAAAGGCTAGTTTCACAACACGTTATCAGCACGACAGTAGTCTCTCGAATAACCCTAATCTATCTTCATCATTATCCTAATGTTGAAGTAAACTAATCGTCGGTTCGACTCCCAATTCAAAATCTAAAGAAATCAAATGGGGTCCGATGAGTCGCCATCAATTTTGTCTTGATTTCTTGGTTGAAGAAGAAATCACAATACCCGATCCCGTTTTGCTACACAACTTCCGACCTGTTTACTGTCAATCTGAACCACTGCTGTATCGCTTAAACCGTATTTGAAAACATCAGGTAACCTCTTCAGCTGTTCTTGAATTTTTATCCTTATATTGAAACTTGGATCTTGGTTGGGAAATATGGCGGTTAGGGTTAAAGATTTACGTTTAATAAAACTGGGCATATGGTATGTGGTGAATTGGTTTGGATATTTACTGATGGATACTATAAAAGCTATTAAATTAATAATCGTGTATGTATATTAATTTTTGGCTTTTATTTTATAATAATATTTGGGGATGAGATAAATTGTTTTTATTGTAATTATTGACAGTTGGTAATTAAAGAGCTTTTAAGGTTTGTCCTATTTTTCTACGATGAATTACGTTTTTGGTTGAAATTAATCCATTTTATAAAGTTATTTATTTCTACAATGAAAAAATATTATGTATATTTTATTGTGGAAATATACATAAACTAGACCAAGAACTTGTTAGTAAATTTTGGTTTCACATGTACTGGATGTATAAGTTACATATATGGGTTAAAAGATTAACAGGTTAATAGAAAGCAAAATAAAACTTTAAAAAGAAAAACTCTAGACTTGGACCCAAAGTGTGGATGAACGAAGGACATGGGCTGATATATATATTTTTTCGGTTCTAAGAATTGTTAGTTATTGTCTTTAAATATTTAAATTAAACCACTATCTACATTTAATAGATAAGCATCGGCCAACACTTTTATTTTTGTGATTTCCTTTTCATAAGTTAATAATATATTTTATTGATATATAACAAATACATGATTTTAATACTAAGTTTACGGAATAGTTTTACATAATATTATTGGTGTGTTACTCCTTTCATCATTGTTGGAAGTGATTTTATAGAGAATTTAAATCATTAGCCATTGTTAAATGTCATGTTAAGTTAAAGATTAAACTTGAGCTAAAGAATAAACTTTTCGAATAATATGGTTTTGTTGAAAAACTAATTCTTGGTATGGATTGGTATTTAAATATATATTCAACTATGTTGTTTGAATAAAGTTGCATTTATGGTGTGGATTGGTGACAAGTTTTTATCTTATAAAATTGAGTAATTTATAAGTATAGGCATTCTAATATATATGTTATTACTTTTTCTTTTTACTGATAGATTATAGTAGTTACATCCTTTTGTTTATTAAATTCTAAACATTTGTTTACCTCAAAAATACGTACCCTTTTGTCTCATAGGTCAATTATGGATTTGAATGTATTCACATTGAAATAATTTTTAAAAGAAAAATTCAATATGTATAACTATAATCTATTATTAGAAATGTATTATTTCATGATGCATTGCATCATATATCAGTTTTCTTTATGGAACAACAATGCTTTGAAAGTCACTTAGTTGGTGTTGATAAAATAAAGAATGAATTTCTATTGTTTTATTGGAAAATTATCATAATTGTAATTGTATATATTTGTTCCATTATCACTATCAAGAAAGAGTATATATATTCTTAGATAAAACACTCTAAGTTTCATACTCACACGTTGCATTATCAAGTTATGAAACATCGTAAGATGTTAGACCGATAATATTATATGACTCGGACACAAAATTACTTTTCAATTGTTGTTATGTAAAAAGAAGTTTTACTTTATAAGTGAGAATCGGATCAAAAAACAAATTTTGTTTGTCAAACCTCTGATATTGCTATGCTCCTGAAGTAGCAATCATTAAAAGAGTATGAAAGGTTTGAAATGACTTTGTATCCGTATGTCCGAGTTTATGGAATTATCCATGAACTGTATATATATTGATCATTGAGAAAAATGCAATAATGGTCATGTTGATAATGAGATCGACCATTAGAAATTATAATGAGATCGACTACAATAATTGTGATGATAGTCATGATGAGATCGACTATTAGAATTGTAACAATAATCATAAAGAGATCGACCACCAAAAGTGGCAAACTAAGGAATGACCATATAACATGGTGGTTTAAACTTTGAAGTTATAATACATTCTCTCGTATCTTATGTTTTGTATTACATACGTGCAAGTAATAGATCTACGATCATAAACTAGACGTTTATGGATCATGATATTTGATTGGCATGACCGATTAGACCACGCCGAGCCAATGATGATGTGAAACATAATGAAGAACTGGAAGATTCTTCCTTACAATTAAAGATGTCATTGCTCTCAAGAAGAAATTAATTATTTACCAACCAAGATAGAGTGTGAATCCCTAAATATTATGCCTAAATATTATGGAATAAAGAAAGGACACGTATATCCAAATATGATACCATTTAGTGTTTTAAATCGATGCATCGTCTAAATGGTTATCAAACCCACAACCTGAAGTTTGTGTGATTGTGGCTTAGCTAATATGATAGCGAGCATATGAATCCAGATTGGTATATGTATTTTGGTAAAACAGTGAATTCAATTCCCAAGTTATTAATGATTATTGGAATAAATGTTGAACTTCATATAGCTTATGTTTATTGATGTGCGTGAAGTGTGTTATATTTTTTATTTATATTTAAGCCCTTTTTACACCTTTTAGCCAAGTTTTAAATTTATAAAACACGATATTCACTAACACTAAACACACATATGGGCAAGTGCACCCATCGTGGACGTAGTATAGTGTTGGTAAGATACCGAGGTCGTCCAAGGACACAAGAGCTTTTAATAACGGTTTATCCTCAACGTCTAATCAAATCAAAAAGTGAGAAAAATGTTTTTTAAACTAAGAAAATAAAAACTAACTAAATGCTGAAAAATAAAATAAAATAAAAACAGATAGACAAGATGAATCACTTGGATCCGACACGTGTATTAGTATAACCTTTGATTATTTTCGCACTTTTGCACTTGTTTAAGAGATTATCTTAATTATTGTAGTAGGCCCCTCTTTTGAAGGCGACGTTACCCTCAACCCAGTAGTTTGAGTCAGCAAGGATACAATCCTAAAGGGTCGGATTATTGAAAGATAATGAATTAAGTTATTAATGCAAATTGTGGTAGGCCCCGCTTTCGGCGGTGACGTTACCCTCGGCTAAGTAGTCTGAGTCAGCAGGGATACAGTCCTAAATAGCCAGGTTATAGTATTAATAGTAGTTAACTTATGAGGGGGTCAAAGAGTTTGGATCCCCGCCATCCAATACCTATGGGCATTGAAGGAGATCCTACTAAATTTGACCCAGGTCCCAAGCAGGACCTCTAAACGCTGAACAAGGGCAAGACCCTTACCAAACCGTTTCCTTAACCCCCGACCAGGTAGCCAACATACCTCCATATAGACCGTGGAGATATGAATGGTGAAAATCTTTTATTTTATATAGACAGTAAAATAATGCCAAGACACCACGGACAAACGATAAGGAAAGATCACCTTCAACATAAGCAACTAGTTATTAAAGTCATTAATACAAAACCAAATAAAAAGTGCAAAAGATTAAAAATAAAAAGTATTATACTAAACACTTGTCTTCACCAAGTGATGTAAGAGACTTAGGCAAACATGGCCTTGATTGTCAAGAACTCTTACGATCAATCTTGGATCCCGAGACGACTCACACACTCTGCGATGGACAATGGATGATGGTGGTGGATGATGGTGTTATGGTGGTGGTGGGTGGTGGATGAAGTGTGAGAGAGGTGGTGTGCCAAGGGATGAGATGGAATGAAACCAAGCACTCCTATTTATAGGCTAAACAGAAGGCTGGGCACGGCCCCGTGTCCGCTGGACACGCCCCCGTGCCCGTCTGACACTCTCTCTCCTCATTAATTGTAATTCGCAATTACAATTAATGCGCCTGCTGTACTTTCACCACGCCCCCGTGCCCGCTGGACACGGCCCCGTGGTGGGCAATGGAAGCTTCTATAAGTTTGTCTTTTATGCTGCTTCTTGGGCACGGCCCCGTGCTGGCTGAGCACGGGGCGTGTTCGGACTTCTGCTTTCTCTTCTTTGCCTTGGAGGATGCCGTTGAGGGTCCGGGCAGTCTACTTTTATTCCTTTTCTTGTATTTATGCTAGAATTAGTTGTCTTTTTGCTTCTTTTGTGAATTTGAGCTCATTTCATCCTGAAAATACAAAAGAAAGACAAAAACACTCTTTTTCCAACATTAGTACTTAAAAAGGGTTAGTTTTATGCCTTAATTGATGTGATTTATATGTTGTATTTTACACACATCAAATACCCCCACACTTGAACTTTTGCTTGTCCTCAAGCAAAACTCTTTAAATGTGGCTTACACTCCCAAATGGAATAGGTAGAAGAGAAAGTTTTTGGCTTGTCATAGAGTGTCGGGAATCCAAGATCTTTGTAAGTTTTATTTTTATTTATTTACAATCCTATTCGTTATGATTTATTTAGAACGTTTCACAAGATAAATTACTTATTCGGGCATAGCATGCCTTATTAAAATTCCATTTATATACAAGTTCACATACCTCACGGGAGATCACTCAACACTCGGCCGAAGGTGTAATTTTTTTAGTGAATCACTCGAGAGCGGCATGGAACTTACGCCTTCCATAGGCTTGCCAAGCAATCAATCCTCCTCCTTTTTAACTTTCTACCTTTGTAAATATCAAGAGGACTTTTTGGGTGAAGGGTTAGGCTTGGGTTAAAGGTGGGTGGTTGGGTTAGTGGTTAGTAAAAGGGCGAAAATCGTAAAAAGCGTCGGTTTTCGTGATACACCTTGTTTTTAGTGACTTTTTATTTTGAAGTATTTCTCCAAACAAGCTTTTATATAGCTTTTGTTTGTTCTTGACTTCATCATATTATATATATATATATATATATATATATATATATATATATATATATATATATATATATATATTTTAATAAGTCACATAAAATAGCGAGCTTACGAAAAACCGAGCTTGTTACTAAAATAAAGGGTGAAAAATAAAAAAGGGTTTTTGGTGGGTAAAAAGGGTCTTAGGGTAATGAAATGAAAGGTTTAGGCTCAAAGGGGCTAACTAGGGGGATTTTGGGTAGGTGGTAAAAAAAATGAAAAATAATGGTGTAGAAAGAAAAATATGGTTAGTCCTAATGCCTCGATCACTTACTTACTTGGGTTTAAGTTGGTAAGGACCGAGAATGTATCGTCGTGGCAAGTTCTAGAGTTGTAAGAACCAAGCGGCTATTCACACAAGAAACGAAAAATGAGCATTTAGTCTAAAGATGTATATTTGTATGCTCAATAAAGGCTCAAAACTCACTTATGTGGGAATGGGTTTTTAATGCGATCAAGTATATATAATCGAATTTTAACTAGACTTGTTATGCCGTTTCGTAATTTTCTTATGTTGGTTCTTTGTTATCACGACGCTATCGGTTGTAAATTTGTAAAAATATAACCTTTTTAGAACTTGTTATTCCCAAATTAAACCAAGACAAGGAAAAAAAAAACGAAAAGTTTTTGAAAAAATTTGGGGTGTATAGCGGTTCCAATAGAGTTTTGTGTAAGGCTTGTATTTAGGATTTGCAAAATTCAAGGTTTTAGCATCCCCCCCACACTTAAATTACACATTGTCCTCAATGTGTCCCAAAAATAAGGTTTTTGGTTGATTAGAATGTGTAAAAGTGGGTTAAAAAGCAAAGATTTATGTTACTGGCATCCTAGACACGGCCCCGTGGTGACCGGGCACGGCCCCGTGGTCAGGTGCCAGTAACAGAAATTAAAGAAATAAGACAGAAGTCTGGACACGGGGGCGTGTCCGCTGAACACGGCCCGTGTCCAGTTACCTGAACTGGGCGTTTTTCTGCAGGTGGCTCAGCACGGGGCCGTGTTGGTTGGGCACGACCCGTGTTGAGCCTTCTGTGATGGAGATTTGTGTCGGGTTGCTCTGTTCTTTGTGCATGGGGCCATTTTTCTCGTTCCCTTTTTCATCCATTACCACCATGAGTGTGTTTTATTCTGCAAATTAAAACTAAAAGATTAAACTAAATTAAGGATAGTTCCGCGGAATGCCTCCGTGGTGCGCCACGTTTATAAGGGTCCTTGGCTAGACCCAATGCGAGGTTATATGTTTTCTGAGTGGGATGCCTGGCGTCCCATGTTACACCGTCGGAGAGCAGCATCCAAGCTCGAATCAATAACCTTCATGTAATTGACCGGGTCGTCGTCCTCTATTCTCTTCCCAACTCCGAACTTTACTTCATCATCCCCATACCTCAAGGTGAGTGTCCCGTCATTCATATCTACCACTGCTTGGGTAGTGGCAAGGAAGGGTCTCCCTAGTATGAGGGGGACCTCGGTGTCTTCCTCCATATCGAGTATGACAAAGTCAGCTGGATAAACGAATCTGCTTACCTTTACCAAGACATTCTCGATGACACCTTGTGGGAATTTGACGGATCGATCAGCGAGTTATATGCTCATTTTTGTAGGGCTCGTGGTTCCTAAACCGAGTCTTTTGAACATTGATGAGGGCATGAGGTTAATGCTAGCCCCAAGGTCGGCTAAGGCATTACGAACGGGTGATTCCCCTATTGAGCAGGGAATCGTGAAGCTTCCGGGATCGATTTTCTTTTGGGGAAGTTTATTAAGTACGAGGGCGGAGCATTCTTCGCCTAAATTGACTAATTGCAAACTTTCAATTTTCTTTTTATGTGTAAGGAAGTCCCTCATGAATTTAGAGTACTTGGGCATTTGGGTTAGGACTTCGATAAAAGGAATATTGACATGCAATTGTTTTAACAGACTTTCGAACTTTGCGAATTGCTCATTGGTCTTTTGACGAATTAACCTACCGGGGTATGGAACTCGAGGAGCCTTGATAGGCTCTGGTGACGGAGGGGAGTTCTTTTCCTGCAGAGGTGTGGGTACTGTTTCTTCCGTTGGTGGTGGCACTTCTGCAGGCCCTACGGTGCGGTTCCGTAGTGTGATGAGGTGAACTTGCGCTTTTGGGTTCGTTTCGGTATTGCTAGGTAATGCGCCTTGCGGTCTCTCGGCAAAATTTTGAGCTATTTGATTTAATTGTTTTTCTATGTTTTGAATACTAGCTTGTTGATTTCTAAAATTTGATTCTAATTGTGGAAATCTTTCCGAGTTTTTCTTATCAGTGTCGGAGACGAGGCGAGATACAGTATCTTCGAGCCTTTCTCGTCCACTTTGTTGTTGAGTGAGATTTTGTGACTCATTTCTTGGTTGCTGAAAGTTTGTTCGTTGGGTTTGTTGGTTACTACTATTGCCGGGTTCCCTCCAACCAAGGTTTGGGTGGTTTCGCCATCCTTGGTTGTAAGTTCCCGTTGGGGGACCCGACGGCCTAGGTCTGTTATCAATGTAGTTTACCATTTCTTGTTGATCGTCTGTTTCTTTCATGCAACTCCAATTTTCATGTGACCCACCACACCCTTCACAAGCCATAACCGAGACTGTTTTTGTCATTTCCAATTTTTTTTATCTTTGAAGAAAGGGCCTCGATTTGGGCTTGTAAAGAAGTGCTTTCATCGACCTTATGGGCGCCCGAGGCGATAGACTTATTTCCCCGGGGGGTGTGCCATTGAAAATTGGTTTGAGCAATTTCCTCAATTTGATTATATATTTCGTTTGGGCGTCGATTACCTAAAAGTCCCCCGGAGCTAGAATCAAGTGTCTGCCTAGTGTGTGGCAACAATCCATTATAGAAAGTGGATACTTGTTGCCATATTGCGAGGCCGTGATGGGGACACTTGCGTAATAGCTCTTTGAACCTTTCCCAAGTTTCATATAAGGATTCCCCGTCCTCTTGTGAATATGTATTAATTTCAGTCATTAACTTAGCAGTTTTAGCGGGAGGGAAATACTTATATAGAAATTTTTGGGCTAGTTCATCCCAGGTGTTTACCGATCCAGCTGGGAGGGCGTTGAGCCAAGCTTTCGCTCGGTCTTTTAGTGAGAAGGGAAACATACGGAGGCGGATGGCGTCATTTGATGCTCCATTGATCCGAAAGGTATCACATATTTCCAAGAAATTAGTTATATGTAGACGGGGATCCTCGTCCGCAAGCCCGTGGAAGGTTGCGGAGTTTTGGAGCATTTGTATCAAATGCGGCCGAAGTTCGAAGTTATTAGCTTCGACATTCGGAGCATTGATAGCGGCGCCTAGATTACCTACGGTGGGTTGTAGGTAATCCATAAGGGTACGTTGGTCCGCCATTGGAGGTGGGTCACCCGAAACCTTCTCTTGGTTTTTGGCTTTTAACCTTTTTCTGAGAAAGCGTTCGGGTTCTTCTAGTGGTTCTTTTATGTCTTTATTGGAACTGGAGCTCATACACTACGTGAGGTTGGCGTCGGGTTCCAAGTCCTGCAATAAAAACAGAAAAGAATGTTGGTCAGAAGGTTCACCACGGCCCCGTGTTTAGCGAACACGGCCCGTGGTCGGAGTTTCAGTGATTGTTTTCCAGATCCCAGTTACTGGAAGTTGGACACGGCCCCGTGTTGCACCGGCACGGCCCCGTGGTCAGCCTTCTGTAACTTGGAAAACAAAAACTGCCAGTAACGATGCTGGGCACGGCCCGTGTCCTACCAGGCACGGCCCGTGCTGAGCCCTGCAGAAGCTGAAAAACTAAGAAAAATCCTAAAAATTAAAAAGAAAAATAACATATGATTAGGCCGTTGATTCCTAACTTTCTTAAAATCCTTGTGTCCCCGGCAACGGCGCCAAAAACTTGATGTGCGTGAAGTGTGTTATATTTTTTATTTATATTTAAGCCCTTTTTACACCTTTTAGCCAAGTTTTAAATTTATAAAACACGATATTCACTAACACTAAACACACATATGGGCAAGTGCACCCATCGTGGACGTAGTATAGTGTTGGTAAGATACCGAGGTCGTCCAAGGACACAAGAGCTTTTAATACCGGTTTATCCTCAATGTCTAATCAAATCAAAAAGTGAGAAAAATGTTTTTTAAACTAAGAAAATAAAAACTAACTAAATGCTGAAAAATAAAATAAAATAAAAACAGATAGACAAGATGAATCACTTGGATCCGACACGTGTATTAGTATAACCTTTGATTATTTTCGCACTTTTGCACTTGTTTAAGAGATTATCTTAATTATTGTAGTAGGCCCCTCTTTTGAAGGCGACGTTACCCTCAACCCAGTAGTTTGAGTCAGCAAGGATACAATCCTAAAGGGTCGGATTATTGAAAGATAATGAATTAAGTTATTAATGCAAATTGTGGTAGGCCCCGCTTTCGGCGGTGACGTTACCCTCGGCTAAGTAGTCTGAGTCAGCAGGGATACAGTCCTAAATAGCCGGGTTATAGTATTAATAGTAGTTAACTTATGAGGGGGGTCAAAGAGTTTGGAAACCCGCCATCCAATACCTATGGGCATTGAAGGAGATCCTACTAAATTTGACCCAGGTCCCAAGCAGGACCTCTAAACGCTGAACCAGGGCAAGACCCTTACCAAACCGTTCCCTTAACCCCCGAACAGGTAGCCAACATACCTCCATATAGACCGTGGAGATATGAATGGTGAAAATCTTTTATTTTATATAGACAGTAAAATAATGCCAAGACACCACGGACAAACGATAAGGAAAGATCACCTTCAACATAAGCAACTAGTTATTAAAGTCATTAATACAAAACCAAATAAAAAGTGCAAAAGATTAAAAATAAAAAGTATTATACTAAACACTTGTCTTCACCAAGTGATGTAAGAGACTTAGGCAAACATGGCCTTGATTGTCAAGAACTCTTACGATCAATCTTGGATCCCGAGACGACTCACACACTCTGCGATGGACAATGGATGATGGTGGTGGATGATGGTGTTATGGTGGTGGTGGGTGGTGGATGAAGTGTGAGAGAGGTGGTGTGCCAAGGGATGAGATGGAATGAAACCAAGCACTCCTATTTATAGGCTAAACAGAAGGCTGGGCACGGCCCCGTGTCCGCTGGACACGCCCCCGTGCCCGTCTGACACTCTCTCTCCTTATTAATTGTAATTCGCAATTACAATTAATGCGCCTGCTGTACTTTCACCACGCCCCCGTGCCCGCTGGACACGGCCCCGTGGTGGGCAATGGAAGCTTCTATAAGTTTGTCTTTTATGCTGCTTCTTGGGCACGGCCCCGTGCTGGCTGAGCACGGGGCGTGTTCGGACTTCTGCTTTCTCTTCTTTGCCTTGGAGGATGCCGTTGAGGGTCCGGGCAGTCTACTTTTATTCCTTTTCTTGTATTTATGCTAGAATTAGTTGTCTTTTTGCTTCTTTTGTGAATTTGAGCTCATTTCATCCTGAAAATACAAAAGAAAGACAAAAACACTCTTTTTCCAACATTAGTACTTAAAAAGGGTTAGTTTTATGCCTTAATTGATGTGATTTATATGTTTTATTTTACACACATCATTTATACAAGAATTTCTTTGTTGAGACGATCACTAAACATGCACAATTGATTACAAAGCCAATGATCATAAGAGCAACAACATATTTGTATTTGGGTACATGTGATTTTACATGTACAACATTAATTCACATCAAGCCAATATGTCATCATACTTCCCCTGTTATAGTTGGTTTTTGGTCAGGAACCAAATACATTCTTTCTAAGATTTTGGTTGTGCGGTATATATAATATTGATCCACCATTAGCACAATGTTGAGACTTCTAAAAGGGTTGAGAATATATGTTGGGTAAAAAAAGAAATTTGTCTATGATTAAATAGTTAAAGCTATTGGTGAAAGATTTGCTTACGGCTCATTGGTTTTCACATTAGTGAATGAATGTTCCCAACATTAGGGGGAGATAACACGCAGTTGGAAAGTGAAAAGTGAAAAGTGGAATGAATTATCATGTCATCTTGATCCTCAGACTATAAACAGTGAACCAAAAGTTCAAAGGATAATTCATTTACCAATATTAAAGAACAAATTACCAGACAAATTCACTGACCTAAATAGAGTGACTAAGTAAGCCACATAATCAACTGCTTATGCTCCAGTCATATTTGTGTCCCAAGAGGACAACCACATATTTTCTAATGAGTCTATTGCACGCCTGAAGCGTGGTAGACTAGTCGATTCCAGTAATACAATTCCTCGAAAATTGTAGCAAGTAATTAAGATGGTCAAGTCGAGGTTATAGTAATAAAATCTTCTGAAAGACAGTAGACATGATGGTTCAAGAAGAACCACAGGTACCTGAAAATAAAGAGATCTCGATAAGCTGTATCACGTCTAAGATATATGTCACACCCCCAAAATCCACCTGCGGAGTATCACCGCTTGGGAGCGTGACTGACCAGGATCAAGCCACCAATCATAGTGAACATGTAATTAATAAGTAAAACTAAATGCCATTCAATCACCAATATGAAAGGTGTTCAAAACACAAGTATATTATCACTGTTTAGCGGAAGCGTATAAATAAAACCCAACATAGATAAGTATGAAATGTCATAGGTGTTTAGCGAAAAAATCACGATCCAAGCCCACAACGACCAGCTCCTCCCTGTGCAAGCTCCATGTATCTAACGACCTGCAAGGCATGTAACAGAGGATCAACAACTAGTTGAGCGAGTTCACAGAAAGTAAATGCGTAATAGTAAGTCCGTTTGTAACATGTGGCTCTACTGGGCCGATAGTACGTTCTATTGGTGGGGGCTTCCCATGTTGTATATCCACTAGACTATTTGTAACCATAAGTGTTCTTCATAACCCGAGAACAGCAATACGTACAAGCTTTACATAGGTTTTACGTAAGTATCCTTCACAAACCGAGGATAGGGGTACGCGGGGGTTTACGTAGGTTTTACGTAAGTGCCTGACACAACCGAGGCAGTAGTGAGTATAAGTTCACGTAGGTTTTACGTGAGTGTCCTTCGCATCCTGAGGACAGTGATGAGTACAAGTATACGTAGGTTTTACGTATGTGTCCTGCACAACCGAGGACGATGGTATGGTAGTCTAGTAATAGCGTCAGTTCGAATCTATTCAACCTTATTACTTCAATCCCATTCCCAA
The DNA here is from genome assembly GCF_002127325.2 of Helianthus annuus. NCBI lineage: Eukaryota > Viridiplantae > Streptophyta > Magnoliopsida > Asterales > Asteraceae > Helianthus > Helianthus annuus. The sequence continues at coordinate 135,313,267 of NC_035447.2, read as the reverse complement.
GCCCTGGGAATCCCATGCCTTAGTAAGAGTGTGAACTCACCTTGGTTTGCTCGGTATGCTAAGTAAGTGCTCAAAGTAAATCAATCACGTCCTAAACTACGCACGTATACAGTAGTCAGTTTATATTCTCGAAGTTCATGCATGCACATACCATCGTATGAAATAACACATAACAACTACCAAGTAACACATAGCACGTATTCTGAATCATATAAGTCATGCGTATCAGTTAACAGTTGTTAATAATTCCAGTTAACTTCTAACGGAAATTAACCAAGTTACTGTGCAGATTAACCTATCGGCGAAACGCCCCCCTGTTTCGCCGTGACCCCTCTCCGACGAAACACTTCTGTTTCGCCAAAGTTGTTTCGTTGCAAAGGGTCTTGGCGAAACACCTTTGTTTCGCCAATTCGGTTTTGTCAACCTGATTCGCTGGTATTTTATTTTCGTTCCACACAGCGGCAACGATATAAATTCTAAAACAATAAACCGATGGGCCCTCAATTGCTAGTGGGTCGTTACAACAGCCACTACCCTTCTTTGGGCTGCCCAACCCCACCAACCAGAATAGTTGGCCGCCCAAAACTCACATGACTTCCTGCAATCTACTGTCTTTGGCCTAGAACCCTACTCCACTAGATAACATGCTAGCCGTCAATTCCACATGCAATATTCCATATAATCATGTGCAATTCAAATCATGTTAGCCAACAAGTGTTAGGTAATCACATGCACTACACAATAGACTTTTGATGCATTTGAGTGTGTGTAATATGCCATTATTTTCTATTGGACCATACTTGTTCCAGCCAACAATTCATCCAATACCATACAACAATTTAAACAAGGTTGACTCACAATTTTAATTACATGAAAACTGACAAAACACATGCAATTATCGATATGATAGCCGACATTTATATGCAATCTCAATTCGTTAATCAATGCAAGAATAATGTAAATGAAGAATTATTAATAATGATCGCCGCCGATGATCACCAATAATTGATAACCTTCGCAGACGACAACTACAGTATCAACAACAATACAAGACGTTATTGGACCAAAAGCACAATGGCCGACAACTAGAATATCAAACATCATCACAGAAGACATGCATGTATAGTATTCACATAATCGTTTTAGAACACATAATCGAATAATAATTCGCACTAACCACGATGAGCAAGGGAATAATTCTGATCGTTTTTTGGGGTTCACGAAGTCACAAGGGTGCCGTCAATAGGGAAGGAGCTCTAGGGTTTTTAGAGTTTAGTAACCGTTCTCAAGTACACAACCTAAACTAATATAGTTACGCATAAGGGTTTGGGCCTATACTGGGCTTTGGCGAATCTGGGCTCGGCGAAACACATATGTTTCGTCGAGTAGGTTGATGGCGAAGGAAACTCTGTTTCGTCTAGTTTGTTTGATGGTGAATCACATCTCGATTCGTCGGGCATTACGTGATTTAATCAGTCTAAGTGTTTTATAATAATTCTAATATTATATTTTACAACAACAAGTAGTCACATATATGCACAATGAGAATACGTTTCATTAAAACACAACGCGTACAGTTACATGTCCAACAAGTCAAACAACTAAACAGTCAAAGTCAACGTGCAATAAATGTGAAAGTGAAAGTCGGAAACTCGAGTTGTCACATTATCCCCAACTTGTAAGAAATTCCGTCCCGAAATTTAGCATGCAGTTACTTAGGAAGCTAGGTAAGTTGTATCATTTACTGGTTTTCCTGGGGTGTCACATCATCCCCCCGTTGATTTGGAAATTCGTCCCGAAATTCTGCAGTAGTAGCTTCAGCCTCAGTAGTGGTTGCATTGGTTTCGAATAACTGGGGATACTTGAGTTTCATTTGATCTTCACGCTCCCAGGTATACTCTAGGCCACGACGGGAGTTCCAACGAACTCGAACAAGAGGTATTCTAGTGTTCTTGAGGACCTTGACATCCCGGTCCGTGATTTCAACTGGTTCCTCGAAGAACTGCAACCGCTCGTCGATAGTGAGTTCCTTAAAAGGAACTATGAGGGTCTCATCTGACAGACACTTCTTCAAATTCGACACGTGGAATACGTTGTGAACTGCACCGAGTTCAGCTGGTAGGTTTAGTCTGTAGGCTACTTTGCCTATTCTTTCAGTGATTTCGAACGGTCCAACGTACCGTGGATTTAGTTTGCCCCGCTTACCAAAACGAACCACACCCTTCCAAGGTGAGACTTTGAGTAGCACTCGATCCCCAACTTGAAACTCGAGCGGTTTTCTGCGTTTATCAGCGTAGCTTTTCTGGCGATCGCGAGCTGCCGCCATGCGTTGTCGTATATGCGCAATCTTTTCCGTGGTGTCCACTATAATCTCTGGACCCGTGATCTGACTATCCCCCACCTCTGCCCAACAGAGAGGTGACCGGCATTTACGCCCGTACAATGCCTCAAATGGAGCGGCTTGAATGCTGGTGTGATAGCTGTTATTATACGAAAACTCCACCAAAGGGAGATGCTTTTCCCAGCCGTTGCCGAAGTCGATAACGCAAGCCCGAAGCATGTCTTCGAGAGTCTGGATCGTGCGCTCAGACTGCCCATCCGTCTGAGGATGATATGCTGTGCTCATGTCTAATCGTGAGCCAAAAGATTTGTGCATCGCTTGCCATAGCTCTGACGTGAATCGTGCATCCCGACCCGAAATGATGGAGGTGGGCACCCCGTGCCTCGAAACAACTTCTTTAAGATAAACGTCTGCGAGGGTGGAGAACTTATCCATTTCCTTAATAGCCAGGAAGTGTGCAGACTTGGTGAGTCGATCCACGATCACCCATCTAGTATCATTCCCACGCTGAAATCTAGGTAGGCCTGTAACCATGGAAATTTCTTCCCATTTCCATTGCGGTATCTTAGGTTGCTGAAGTAGGCCCGCTGGTTTCTGATACTCCACTTTGACTTTTATACATGTCAAACACTTGCTGACGTAAGTCGCGATGTGGGCTTTCATGCTAGGCCACTGTCACGACCCCCGATCCACCCTGGACGGAATCGGAAATCGCGAACAGCCAAGTGGTACCGGTGATTATTTTGAAAAATATTGCAGCGGAAATTTCATCAGGACCGTGAGTTAGGAAAATTATCAGAGTTTAAAAACACCGGATTTTTCTTTATAAAATAGTTGGGATAAAACCCATGTTTTATAATGGTAGCTTTAATATAGATAAACTTGATTATATAAAATAATATTTCTTAATTTGATTTAATTAATAAAATAAGCCACTTCTTGAAGTCCTTCAGTGCCGGATCCAATCCTTACTCCATTCTACTGTAATTACCTGAAACGCTTTTTAAAAAGGTTTTGTCAGCGGGAAATACTGAGTGAATCATTCATTTTACTTAAAACGACGCATTTGTTATAATTTACAGTATTAAGAGAGATTACAATGTCTCTAATATCAAACCAACTACCCACGGTACTTTATCACTCGACCCACTGGCCCACCTGTCCAGTGGTGTCTGTGATTATGGTCATATCACCCATTGGCTGCCCCAATGTTGAAGATTATCAAGTAATGTACACAAAACCCCACATACCGGCTGTAACTTGGTGATTACAAAGACTTAATTCCTGTAATTTGAACTTTGAAAATAACTTGGAGTTTTGTAAAACAGTTGATAAAAAGAGAATAACTCACATTATAAGCATGCAGTATTGAATTAACAAGCTTCCTGAATCAATTTCTTCTGAGAATTAGCATCTATTTTGATTATAAGTGTATGGGGTGAAGTTTAGCCTATTGGAAAGCCTGATAATCTAATTTAAGCGATAACGCACCCGAAACTAGGTAAATAACTAATACAGCATTTACGATAAATTCACGAGATTAAAACCCTCACGACGAATGACAAAGTGCAATCACCTAAACATCCCTCGGATTCACAACGAATGACAGAGTCTACCCCGAGTTTGGGCGGCACTCAAACATCCTGTCGGAATCACGACTAATGACAAAGGATAGCACTTAAACATCCTGTCGGATAGTTTCAGTCGATCGGATATTGAATCGTAGCAGCGATTGAGTTAATACCCGGTATCGTAGCAGCGTTTCGGAATTGTATGTGTTTGGTAGAAAAACAGTTATAACTCAGAGTCTATTTGGAATTTGCTTTTCGAACTAACACCAGAATTCAAGTGCCAACCCCCCTATTTATACTGAAATTTTGACTTCCTCGCGTGTCGCGACAGGGACACCTGGTCCTGTCGCGTGGCGCGACGGGTAACATTTTAGGGTAGGGTAGATTCGTGTCCCAGTAGGCTTGCTGAGTCGATGGAAACGAAAATTTTAATTTTGACAGCAAACTACATGGATAATCGTCGAGTAGGGAATACCCCCTTGAGTTTTAGGGGCCCTGATCCTGATTCTGATTGTTATGAAAATTTTAGAGTTTGTGCAGAATTACTTGGGTGTCTCAACTAGGGTTTCCTATTGGGTAAATAAAATAATAGATATGACTTTTTATGAGAGTTGTTTTACAAAATAGAATAATAAATAATAGTTTTGGGTAACTCAAAAAAAAGGAAATAAAATGATGAGAAAAGAGAATGGACCCACTTTGTAACTTTAGGGTTCAACTAGAAAATCTCCTGGTATAAATTTTGGGTATAACTTCTGAGCTATTAAAATATATAATGTACTCGTGTTAAGTAGAATACTCCTAATTCAACCTTATCCCGATGTCCCGAGATAGAATCCCAACAACTTAGTCGGGCAGGGCCCTGACATATGTTATGAGGTTCAGATCAATCGGAAAGGGTAGCGGTGATTGGGAGTTTCAATACTTAAAACGAGACAAGGCTTTGGAGTATTGTATTTGAAAATAAAAAGAAAAATAGATTTACAGGGAGAGACGGCGAGACGTAAGAAAAGGAATGAGCAATGTTAGAAAGGTTCCTACTATTCTATTTATACATGTTTTGAGCTTGGGAGTCTGTCCCCATTTTTCTATTCTTTTTTTTTTCTATACAAGACACGTACAACAATACAATTCTACGATTTTCTTTCTTTGGAGGACACGTATACACACCATTAAAGTCACCATTCATAGATTTATTATTATTATTTTTTATTATTTTATTTGATACGATGGTTTTAAGTTTTTATTATTATTATTATTATTATTATTTTTATTTTATTAATTTACATATTATAATTAATTTAACTGCTTTACTTATTTGGCGCGTATAACTTCTAAAAGATAGTGTTTTATAAAACAATGAATATGTCATTTGAACGAGAATATTTGTATCTACATTTTGAACCAAGTTTCACTAAAAATAGAGTAGGTTCAAATATAATGTATTTTTATAAGTTAGTTATTAAACGGTTCCTGGGTCTGACTAGGTACTTCATATTTCTAATACTTAGCTTACCCGTAATCTACCCGTCTAATAATATAAGTTTATATACTTTTATTTTATTTAGAAAGGTCACTCATATACAGGCCAATTAATATAATATTTCAACCAACAATATAAAATAGTGTTTAAAACTATTTAGATTGAATATTTATATTAAAAATAAACTAGTTACTAGTTATTAGTGGTTAATAAATTTAACCAAACCCATAATTCTTATATAAAAATAGGAATGTTACATCCTCCCCACCTTGTTTTAAATCTCGTCCTCGAGATTTGGGTTACGATATTTCTTTTAGACTTATGTCATATTTTAGTCAATAAAAATAATACTAAGGTAGATGACACAGAATTAAAATATCAAATTTTGTGAATACGAGTGGTACAATAAGTAGGATTCAATGGTTCAACTGAATTAGTTCAAGAAATTGATGACAAATGAATGAGATGAAATGATATAATTTCTGAAGTGACTAGGTTCAAACCAAAAGATATATGATCAATGAATGTGAAGGACTTTTAGAATCAATAAAATTGTTTGTCAAAAGAAATCTTACTTTGATTGGCAACTGAGGAAGACTTAGAATTAACCGGTTTAAAATAAAATAAAAGCATAAAAATGATTGTCAAATATTGAATTATGATATGAGAAAATCGATGTGCTGAGATGAGTGAATTGTAAGGATACACGAAAAGACAAACAATAGAGTTAGTGTATTATTGTCTTAATACATAACTGTAAAAATTTTATTTTCTTTGAATAATATATATTTATATACACCTATGCCTAGTGCTTAGTCGACATTATATAATATTTATTATTATATTAGATGTATTGTAAAAAGGAAATACTTATATTTGGAGCCCAGTTCACATTTACTCAATTTAATTATAGTAATCTATGTAAAAAGAAACTTAGATTCAAATATATAGTATTTATATAATGTGAAATTATTACTGTGTTTGAATACAGTTATATAACAATTGTTTTGTATGGATTACTATAGTAGATTACTTTTATTATTAACATTATAAAATAATGTTTATTTAATAAATATATATATTATAATAAAATATGTCAAAAATAATTTATTCTGTTTTTTAATATACTAAGATTATATTTTTAAATCTTAGTCACGTCAATATATTAAATATTTTAATCAAAATATTCGATCAAAGATAGGTGATATTTTAAGTTATTAAATACCTTTTCCTTTTATGTTATCATAAAGTAAAATAATAAATTAATATAGATAGTTTTAAAATATCAAAACCCGTGGTAATTTCGATAAAATAATGATATATGTTTTATAAATATGTTTATTCAAATATCCTAGAACTCACGATTATCAAATTTAAAAATCAAGTATGTTTAACTATAAGATTTTACAATAAGATATTTTAAATTATAAAAGTAAGGTAATTTATTTTAATATCAAACATACTTAAATATTGGCTTGAGTAAATAACATTTGATATTAAAATACATATATTATAAAATAATATTTCTATAAATATTTAATAGTTGTAGAATATTAATCAAGATAAACAATTACTTACAAAATGTCTTGTTCATGACTACTTAGACAGTTATTTAGATAATTTTATTCGTCCCTCAAATTCTTGTATCGTTTTATGAAAATATGTCTTTCCTTTATAGTACAAAGTATATATATTTTTATATATACAAAATATTTTACATATAATTAAAATTTACTAAATAAGTATGATGACTTTAATTTATATACGTTAACTAGTTATTATCATGGTTGGATACTGGTTAGTGCTGCCTTGTTTAAGCATGGTTGATCAGTCCATGCCTAACTAAGGCTAGGCTATCCAATATCTGCCATTGACAATAACCCTAGTACTTAATAATACTAATACTACTACTATTAATATATTATTACTAATAATAAAACTAATATTAATTACCAAACATAAATAACTAAACATAGATTTAAATGAGATTAGCGCAATCTTCAAATTTGTGAAAACGTCACCACAAGGTGATCGTGATCAAAGAAATAATTTGGTGAAGTCGAAGGCCAAGAAAGCATGTTATAGTTCAAGCGAATCGAAGTGCTTGTTTGAATTTAGAATATCATATGGGATCTTGAATTGAATACGTATTGCGAGCAAGTTAACTGGGTTTGAATAAAACAAGTTTTAGTGAGGAAGTTTGGACATGATCATCACAGAAACCATGTATACCCTTCAAACGAAAATCGAGTTTTTTTTTTCCTAAGAAATTCATTGATTCGATATTAAAGAGTCATTGCTTTATAAAAACGTGGTTTATAATGCAAAGATCAAGTATAGCGAAACAAGATTTGAACTTTTGATAAAACAATAAATTACAATGAATTCCTCCAATGGTCTTCATAACTCAAATGAACCACATGCGCAACAAACAGTGCATGTGTAACGTGTGGATTTACCAAGAAATGTAATAGATCAATATTTGCTGCTATGAAAGAAATCCTTATGGTATGATGATCATTTAAGGGAAGTGGAAACGCGAAAGTCAATTCCTTATAGGCAGAAGTCAGAATTGCAACGAAAGGAATATAAGAACTTTATCTGGAATTTCGTGTGATAATCGTTGTTAAGTGACATTACCAAGGAATGTCGAATGAAAGGAAATGAAACAGGGGATTTGCAAAGGTATATGACTTCTTTTATAGTGCTAATAATTATGACTCTGATTAGACTGTGCACCGATAATTGTGAAATCTTGTTACAACGTACCTCAGCGATATTCAGATCTTTTGTAAGATCATGTGGTAAAGTGCCGCTTTTTGATTAGTAGTTCTTCTACTGCTGGGATTCGCATTGGTGTTGTCATGCTCAATTATATTTTCCAAAGGTCTTGCTTTGAAAGTCGTGTGTGACATACTTTAACGTCTGTGGACGTATAATTTAAGGTTCATGTGTTTTCTTGTGCACTAGCACAACTTTACATGCTTCTTACTTGCGTGAATAGTTTATGATAATGCTTTGGAAATTTTTATACTTTTGATGGTGTTTTCCATTGTTTATTTTGTCATACGAGCTACGAGACAAATGATCAAACGAAATAATTGTTTGATATCGGAAAAGAGATTCCTGATAAAGAAATCTAGACACATATGCTTGTGCTTTATTCCTATTTGGCTTTTGGAATTCCTTATAGATATACATATCTATATAATCATATATTTCACATGCTGTAATATACATACCTTCTATAAGGTCAATGTATTTAACAGATTCATATTTCCAAAAACAAGTCAGATATCAGGTCATGATATTATTTAGGGAAATCTTGTCACTGATTTGACATATTATTTACCCCGTCTTATCCGGTTCGCGCCGGAGAGGTAACCTCAGTATATCCGGACAAGCTAGAGAGTCTGCTACTCTATACCTAGTTTTGCCAGAGAAAATTTTCTATTTCCCATAAATAGTATCTTTTCAAGATTTTAAAAGTGCCTCTTTTATTAGGGCTTTTATTCAGAATCAAGGAAATTTGAATTACCATACTTATCTTTATTCTAAATCAAGTAATATCAATAAGCAAGGATTAAGTGTTATTGTACCTTGCATTACCATTCTTATGGCATACAAATATTCATTACATTATACTTATATATGTAATTTATCTTGAAGCTTATATTAAGACAAAATTCTTAAGTTCGAGTGTAAATATCATCCTGAGTGCTATCAGATCATATTAAGTTCCTAATTTTCCGTTTAAACTTAGGTATTATTACAACATCTAATTGTTTAAATAAGTGGCTTAGCTTATATTAAGGCATCTTTTCTTATGTTCAAGTCTAAATGCTATCAGATGTGCTACCAGTTAATAGCAATCTCCTAACTCGTTTATTTAAGCTTAGGTATTATTATCACAACACCTATTGGCTTAAAGTAGTGGCTCTGATACCACCTTTACTGTCACGACCCCCGATCCACCCTGGACGGAATCGGAAATCGCGAACAGCCAAGTGGTACCGGTGATTATTTTGAAAAATATTGCAGCGGAAATTTCATCAGGACCGTGAGTTAGGAAAATTATCAGAGTTTAAAAACACCGGATTTTTCTTTATAAAATAGTTGGGATAAAACCCATGTTTTATAATGGTAGCTTTAATATAGATAAACTTGATTATATAAAATAATATTTCTTAATTTGATTTAATTAATAAAATAAGCCACTTCTTGAAGTCCTTCAGTGCCGGATCCAATCCTTACTCCATTCTACTGTAATTACCTGAAACGCGTTTTAAAAAGGTTTTGTCAGCGGGAAATACTGAGTGAATCATTCATTTTACTTAAAACGACGCATTTGTTATAATTTACAGTATTAAGAGCGATTACAATGTCTCTAATATCAAACCAACTACCCACGGTACTTTATCACTCGACCCACTGGCCCACCTGTCCAGTGGTGTCTGTGATTATGGTCATATCACCCATTGGCTGCCCCAATGTTGAAGATTATCAAGTAATGTATACAAAACCCCACATACCGGCTGTAACTTGGTGATTACAAAGACTTAATCCCTGTAATTATAACTTTGAAAATAACTTGGAGTTTTGTAAAACAGTTGATAAAAAGAGAATAACTCACATTATAAGCATGCAGTATTTAATTAACAAGCTTCCTGAATCAATTTCTTCTGAGAATTAGCATCTATTTTGATTATAAGTGTATGGGGTGAAGTTTAGCCTATTGGAAAGCCTGATAATCTAATTTAAGCGATAACGCACCCGAAACTAGGTAAATAACTAATACAGCATTTACGATAAATTCACGAGATTAAAACCCTCACGACGAATGACAAAGTGTAATCACTTAAACATCCCTCTGATTCACAACGAATGACAGAGTCTACCCCGAGTTTGGGCGGCACTCAAACATCCTGTCGGAATCACGACTAATGACAAAGGATAGCACTTAAACATCCTGTCGGATAGTTTCAGTCGATCGGATATTGAATCGTAGCAGCGATTGAGTTAATACCCGGTATCGTAGCAGCGTTTCGGAATTGTATGTGTTTGGTAGAAAAACGGTTATAACTCAGAGTCTATTTGGAATTTGCTTGTCGAACTAACACCAGAATTCAAGTGCCAACCCCCTTATTTATACTGAAATTTCGATTCCTCGCGTGTCGCGACAGGGACACCTGGTCCTGTCGCGTGGCGCGACGGGTAACATTTTAGGGTAGGGTGGATTCGTGTCCCAGTAGGCTTGCTGAGTCGACGGAAACGAAAATTTTAATTTTGACAGCAAACTATATGGATAATCGTCGAGTAGGGAATACCCCCCTCGAGTTTTAGGGGCCCTGATCCTGATTCTGATTGTTATGAAAATTTTAGAGTTTGTGCAGAATTACTTGGGTGTCTCAACTAGGGTTTCCTATTGGGTAAATAAAATAATAGATATGACTTTTTATGAGAGTTGTTTTACAAAATAGAATAATAAATAATAGTTTTGGGTAACTCACAAAAAAGGAAATAAAATGATGAGAAAAGAGAATGGACCCACTTTGTAACTTTAGGGTTCAACTAGAAAATCTCCTGGTATAAATTTTGGGTATAACTTCTGAGCTATTAAAATATATAATGTACTCGTGTTAAGTATAATACTCCTAATTCAACCTTATCCCGATGTCCCGAGATAGAATCCCAACAACTTAGTCGGGCAGGGCCCTGACATATGTTATGAGGTTCAGATCAATCGGAAAGGGTAGCGGTGATTGGGAGTTTCAATACTTAAAACGAGACAGGGCTTTGGAGTATTGTAGTTGAAAATAAAAAGAAAAATAGATTTACAGGGAGAGACGGTGAGACATAAGAAAAGGAATGAGCAATGTTAGAAAGGTTCCTACTATTCTATTTATACATGTTTTGAGCTTGGGAGTCTGTCCCCATTTTTCTATTCTTTTTTTCTATACAAGACACGTACAATAATACAATTCTACTATTTTCTTCCTTTGGAGGACACGTATACACACCATTAAAGTCACCATTCATAGATTTATTATTATTATTTTTTATTATTTTATTTGATACGATGGTTTTAAGTTTTTATTATTATTATTATTATTTTATTAATTTACATATTATAATTAATTTAACTGCTTCACTTATTTGGCGCGTATAACTTCTAAAATATGGCGTTTTATAAAACAATGAATATGTCATTCGAACGAGAATATTTGTATCTACATTTTGAACCAAGTTTCACTAAAAATAGAGTAGGTTCAAATATAATGTATTTTTATAATTTAGTTATTAAACGGTTCCTGGGTCTGTCTAGGTACTTCATATTTCTAATACTTAGCTTACCCGTAATCTACCCGTCTAATAATATAAGTTTATATACTTTTATTTTATTTAGAAAGGTCAGCCATATACAGGCCAATTAATATAATATTTCAACCAACTATATAAAATAGTGTTTAAAACTATTTAGATTGAATATTTATATTAAAAATAAACTAGTTACTAGTTACTAGTGGTTAATAAATTTAACCAAACCCATAATTCTTATATAAAAATAGGAATGTTACAGCCACCAATATGTTGTTTTAAGATCGTGGTACATTTTATCCGACCCTGGATGTTCCGAGTAGCGAGACTTGTGTGCTTCATCCATCACAAGCTCTCGTAAACCGCCATAAAGTGGGACCCAAATACACCAGTTACATAGTAGGCGCCGTCTTCCTTTTGTTCCATTCGTTGCCTTGAGCCGCGTAAGGCTTCAGCCTTGACGTTTTCAGGTTTCACTGCTTCTATCTGAGCAGTTCGTATCTGTGCAGGAAGACTGGACTGAATAGTGAGTTGCAAAGCTCGTACACGCCTAGGTAGAGTGTCTTTTCGACTGAGAGCGTCAGCCACAACATTGGCTTTGCCTGGATGGTACTTGATGGCGCATTCGTAATCATTAAGTAGCTCGACCCATCATCGTTGACGCATGTTCAATTCCTTCTGCTTGAAGATATGCTCGAGACTCCTGTGATCGGTGTAAATTGTGCACTTGGTACCGTACAGGTAGTGTCGCCATATCTTAAGTGCAAAAACAACAGCTCCCAGCTCTAAATCGTGCGTCGTGTAGTTCCGTTCATGAACCTTGAGTTGACGAGAAGCGTAAGCTATAACTTTATCCCGCTGCATCAATACACAACCAAGCCCCTGTATCGAGGCATCACAGTAGACCACAAAATCATCTGTACCCTCTGGCATTGAGAGAATAGGTGCGCTGCATAGTCTATCCTTCAGGTACTGAAAAGCCGTTTCTTGTGTATTACCCCAACGATAGGTAACACCTTTCTGCGCCAGCATTGTAAGCGGCTGTGCGATCCTTGAGAAGTCTTTGATGAATCGTCTGTAGTACCCTGCCAAACCCAAGAATTGGCGTATTTCCGTTGGTGTACGCGGTGCAGGCCAGTTCCTGATCGAATCTACCTTGGATGGATCAACATGAATCCCATCCCTGTTCACCACATGGCCTAAGAAGTGGACTTCACGAAGCTAGAAGTCGCATTTTGAAAACTTGGCGTACAGTTGTTCTTTTCGAAGAAGTTCCAAGATTAGACGTAGGTGCTGCTCGTGTTCCTCCTGACTCTTGGAGTAGATTAGAATGTCGTCGATAAAGACAATTACAAACTTGTCCAGATAGGGCTTGCACACCCTGTTCATAAGATCCATGAAAACTGCAGGCGCGTTCGTTAGCCCGAATGGCATGACTAGAAACTCGTAATGGCCGTAGCGAGTTCTGAATGCTGTCTTGGAGACGTCCTCATCCCGGACTCTCAGCTGATGATAACCGGACCTTAGATCAATCTTGGAGTAGTAACTCGAACCTTGCAACTGGTCGAATAAGTCGTCGATACGAGGAAGAGGATAGCGGTTCTTCACTGTGACCTTGTTCAGTTCGCGGTAATCAATGCACATCCTGAAAGTGCCATCCTTCTTTTTCACGAATAATACTGGAGCTCCCCAAGGCGAAGAGCTTGGACGAATAAAGCCCTTATCCAAGAGCTCTTGTAGTTGCTTAGACAGTTCTTCCAGTTCCGTTGGAGCTAAACGATACGGTGCGCGAGCTATAGGTGCTGCTCCTGGAGCTAGCTCGACTTGAAACTCGACCTGGCGATGAGGCGGTAGACCAGGTAAATCTTCAGGAAACACTTGAGGAAATTCGCGTACCACTGGGATATCCTCTATTCTTTTCTCTTTCGTTGATACATCAGTAACTAGTGCCAAAATGGCAGTGTGCCCCTTTCGTAAACATTTCTGAGCCTTCAGGAAAGAGATGATGCCAACCACAGCACCACTCTTGTCGCCTTGGACTTCGAGAGGTTCTTTACCCGAACGAGGAATACGAATGATTTTCTCCTTACATAGTATCTCTGCTTGCTGCTTGGATAACCAATCCATGCCAACGACAATGTCAAAACTACCCAGAACTATAGGAATGAGATCGATGGAGAAGGCTTGAGCAGCGAGGATAAGATTACAACCCTGAACTATGTGTGTGGCCTCTAGACTTTTACCATTAGCTAACTCTACGACATGTTTGGCGTTTAATGGAGTTGGTGCACGTTTTAACATTTGGCTAACTTTAAGAGACACGTAACTTGTATCCGCACCCGAATAACACAATACAGTAACATAAAAGTCGTCAAGAAGAAACTTACCCATGACTACGTTGGGATCATTTCTGGCATCACCCTGCCCCAACACAAATGCACGACCCCTTGCTTCATTGCCGTTGTTGTTCCCACCGTTGTTGTTGTTGTTGCCATTTCCCTGATTGTTGTTATTGTTGTTGTTGTTGATCTGGTTCCTGTTTAGCTGAGGGCAGTGTCTTTTGAAGTGACCTTCAGCACCACAATGAAAACATCCCTTGTTGCCCTGCTGCTGATTCTGCTGTGGTTGGTGCTGCTGCTGATTCTGGTTCGCAGGCCAAGGGCTCCTATAGTCTTTGGCCTCATGACCCATCTTGAGGCATCTTTGACAGCGACCCTTGTTACACTGACCACTGTGGTGTCTGTTGTAGTTGTTACACTTTGGAAGGTTCCCTCGATATCCGCCCTGCCTGTGGCTGCCCGAAGAGTGCTGACTGGGACTCTGATAACTATCAGTCTTTCGTTGCTGAACTTGTGACTGAACTGAAGCTGATCCCTTGCTGGAATCCCCCTCCCATTTTCTCTTGTTGTCACTGGGAGTAACAGGAGTAGCAGAAGTGGTAACGGTAGCGGTAGCGCTGATACGTTTAGGCAGTCTGTTCTGTTCCACTGCCTGATCCGTGAGGCGATGAGCGAGGCGTTGAATAGCCTGGATGTTGTCAAGATTAGCCGATGTCACATGGCTCTGAATTTCCGGTGCTAACCCTTTGAGATACAACTCAATGCGCTTGATTGGAGGGTCCACCATAGTTGGGCACAGCACAGCCAACTCATTTGACCTTTTTGTATAAGCTTCAATTTCTGACCCAGTCATTTTCAGATGGTACAACTCATCCTCCAACTTGTGGATGTCTTCCCGTGTGCAGTATTCCCTTTTGATCAGTTCCTTGAAATCATTCCAAGGGGTGGCGTTAGCAGCTGCCAACCCTAAAATCTGCACTTGCGCGTTCCACCAAGTTAGCACAATTCCCTCTAAAGTACCAGTGGCATATTTCACCCTGCGAGCCTCAGGGCATTCACACATCTCGAATACAGACTCGAGCTTTTCAAACCGATGGAGGAGTCCAACCGCTCCTTCAGTGCCACTAAACGTGCTTGGACGACAGTCCATGAAGTTCTTGAAAGTACAGACAGGTTGTGGGGCGTGTTGACCTATTGTGTACAAATAGGACAAAGTTAAACACAAGAGTTAATGTGGGATCTAAAGATCCTAGTGTGAATCACATCCGCAGGGTATACTACCTGCTTGTGCAGCTGCAAGTGCCGCAGCTACTTATTCATTGATAAGAGCCGTCAACTGGGCTTGAGTCATGTTCACACGTCCAGACATGATCTTCATAGTAAAAGTAGAATAAGTGAGAATGGTTCGCGAGTAGTGCGATGACAGAAGAGTGTAAGCACATAGGTGTTCTCAAGCAATAACAGATAGTGAGCAATGTAATCTAAGCATACCACGGGCAAAGTTCTATGTAATTCTAGCAAGTAGGCAATAAACATAAACCTTATTACCTAGGATGTTGGGTCTTGCACGTGGAGCGAAGCGTCGTTGTGGATCGTTGAGAGCACTGTACTGGTTATAGTCTGGTTTTAATAAAAACGTTTTTCCCTTATTAAAACCAAGTTCTCTATAAACCTGGCTCTGATACCAATCTGTCACACCCCCAAAATCCACCTGCGGAGTATCACCGCTTGGGAGCGTGACTGACCAGGATCAAGCCACCAATCATATTGAACATGTAATTAATAAGTAAAAGTAAATGCCATTCAATCACCAATATGAAAGGTGTTCAAAACACAAGTATGTTATCACTGTTTAGCGGAAGCGTATAAATAAAACCCAACATAGATAAGTATGAAATGTCATAGGTGTTTAGCGAAACAATCACGATCCAACCCCACAACGACCAGCTCCTCCCTGTGCAAGCTCCATGTATCTAACGACCTGCAAGGCATGTAACAGAGGATCAACAACTAGTTGAGCAAGTTCACAGAAAGTAAATGCGTAATAGTAAGTCCATTTGTAACATGTGGCTCTACTGGGCCGATAGTACGTTCTACTGGTGGGGGCTTCCCATGTTGTATATCCACTAGACTATTTGTAACCATAAGTGTTCTTCATAACCCGAGAACAGTAATACGTACAAGCTTTACGTAGGTTTTACGTAAGTATCCTTCACAAACCGAGGATAGGGGTACGCGGGGGTTTACGTAGGTTTTACGTAAGTGCCTGACACAACCGAGGCAGTAGTGAGTATAAGTTCACGTAGGTTTTACGTGAGTGTCCTTCGCATCCTGAGGACAGTGATGAGTACAAGTATACGTAGGTTTTACGTATGTGTCCTGCACAACCGAGGACGATGGTATGGTAGTCTAGTAATAGCGTCAGTTCGAATCTATTCAACCTTATTACTTCAATCCCATTCCCAAGCCCTGGGAATCCCATGCCTTAGTAAGAGTGTGAACTCACCTTGGTTTGCTCGGTATGCTAAGTAAGTGCTCAAAGTAAATCAATCACGTCCTAAAGTACGCACGTATACAGTAGTCAGTTTATATTCTCGAAGTTCATGCATGCATATACCATCGTATGAAATAACACATAACAACTACCAAGTAGCACATAGCACGTATTCTGAATCATATAAGTCATGCGTATCAGTTAACAGTTGTTAATAATTCCAGTTAACTTCTAACGGAAATTAACCAAGTTACTGTGCAGATTAACCTATCGGCGAAACGCCCCCCCTGTTTCGCCGTGACCCCTCTCCGACGAAACACTTCTGTTTCGCCAAAGTTGTTTCGTCGCAAAGGGTCTTGGCGAAACACCTTTGTTTCGCCAATTCGGTTTCGTCAACCTGATTTGCCGGTATTTTATTTTCGTTCCACACAGCGGCAACGATATAAATTCTAAAACAATAAACCGATGGGCCCTCAATTGCTAGTGGGCCGTTACAACAGCCACTACCCTTCTTTGGGCCGCCCAACCCCACCAACCAGAATAGTTGGCCGCCCAAAACTCACATAACTTCCTGCAATCTACTGTCTTTGGCCTAGAACCCTACTCCACTAGATAACATGCTAGCCGCCAATTCCACATGCAATATTCCAGATAACCATGTGCAATTCAAATCATGTTAGCCAACAAGTGTTAGGTAATCACATGCACTACACAATAGACTTTTGATGCATTTGAGTGTGTGTAATATGCCATTATTTTCTATTGGACCATACTTGTTCCAGCCAACAATTCATCCAATACCATACAATAATTTAAACAAGGTTGACTCACAATTTTAATTACATGAAAACTGACAAAACACATGCAATTATCGATATGATAGCCGACATTTATATGCAATCTCAATTCGTTATTCAATGCAAGAATAATGTAAACGAAGAATTATTAATAATGATCGCCGCCGATGATCACCAATAATTGATAACCTTCGCAGACGACAACTACAGTATCAACAACAATACAAGACGTTATTGGACCAAAAGCACAATGGCCGACAACTAGAATATCAAACATCATCACAGAAGACATGCATGTATAGTATTCACATAATCGTTTTAGAACACATAATCGAATAATAATTCGCACTAACCACGATGAGCAAGGGAATAATTCTGATCGTTCTTTGGGGTTCACGAAGTCACAAGGGTGCCGTCAATAGGGAAGGAGCTCTAGGGTTTTTAGAGTTTAGTAACCGTTCTCAAGTACACAACCTAAACTAATATAGTTACGCATAAGGGTTTGGGCCTATACTGGGCTTTGGCGAATCTGGGCTCGGCGAAACACATATGTTTCGTCGAGTAGGTTGATGGCGAAGGAAACTCTGTTTCGTCTAGTTTGTTTGATGGTGAATCACATCTCGATTCGTCGGGCATTACGTGATTTAATCAGTCTAAGTGTTTTATAATAATTCTAATATTATATTTTACAACAACAAGTAGTCACATATATGCACAATGACAATACGTTTCATTAAAACACAACGCGTACAGTTACATGTCCAACAAGTCAAACAACTAAACAGTCAAAGTCAACGTGCAATAAATGTGAAAGTGAAAGTCGGAAACTCGAGTTGTCACAATATATATGGAATCGAAACAAAATCGACGTCGTTATACTTTTGTATATAATATAGCGCTTGAAATGACGAGGTTCAAGATTTAAGATCTGCCTATGAATGAAAATACATAAATGATTGGCCAAAATGGAAAGACGCAAGTATGGCAGATTTAAATTCTCTAATGAAACGAAAAGTTTTCGGACCAACATTCCATATAACTAAAGTTGCGAAATATGTTATATATAAACAGGTCATACAAAAATCAAATTGAGTGATATAAGGAAAAATTGGTGGCACAAGAATTTTCGCAGAGACCTATGATTGATTATGAGGAGACATATTCTCCAGTGGTGGATACATTGACTTTCCAATATATTATTAGTCTGGTAATATAAGGAGAGAATTGATATGCGTCTTATAAATGTTATGTATCATTTTGATGCTAAAGTTTACATGAAAGTTCTTGAAGGATTTAATTGTCAAATTCATGTAAAGTAAGTTATCGAGAATAGTTTGATTATTGTATACATATTCGGATCCGAATACATTATATTTGTTGTATATCTTATCCAATTGAATGTAAATTGTCACACCCCAATATTCCACGTATTACCGGTGGGCCCGGTGGGGAGTATCGTGACGTAGTTGATATCATCATTGTTAACACACACAATAATATAGCACAGCGGAAGGCTGGGTAAATAAACTATTACAAACCATACTGTCTGTCGATGTTCGAATACAAGAATATACAGACTGGAATGTAATAAGATCCACAGGCGGACCATAAAGTACAAAGAAACAAAAACTACAGACTCAGGGTATCTATGGGATTTGCAAGATCCTCTACAACACCCTATAGCTCCAGCCTATTTCGATAAGTACCTGTCAAATCAATCTTTAGGAAAATACGTCAGTATACACTGGTAAATACAATTTAACTGACTCGTTTTGAAAACATTTAGGAAAATTGGTTTAGATGCACAAGGCACAAATCTTTTATAACTTGGGACAACCTTATTAAAATATTGTATACAGTTTTACATGCTTGTCATACATGTGGGGCCGGTTTGTAAGCCGGACATGATTAACTGACTCACCACTTATAGAACCCACAAAGGAGTTATCCCCAACTTGTGGGTAAATTAATATTTAGCATTTGCATCTGTCGGGTGCATGCCTGCACCCCGTGCATGGTCGTGGCCATTAATAACTTAAATGAGCCAAGAATATCCAGGACACGGTCGTTAACCCCCAAATGTTTATGTTATCAAACAATATAGATTAAAACGGGTTATGCGGATTTATTAAATCACAATCCGACATAATAATTCCATACCCGACCAAGCGGTATTAATATACCGTATCCCAAGCCCGTATAGGGAAAATAAGTTAAAAGTATTTACCTGATGTAGCAGTAAATTCCTAAGATTCTTGAATGATACTTTTTACCGGAAGCTATAAATCTGTATAGAAGGTTTAATTATCTATTAGGGTGCTAATGGGTCTTTACTTAAGTCAAGGACTTAGACCGACTAGCTCGAAAGAAACCATACGGACCTAACCGGTAGATTAAACGGAAACCGGGATAGAATGTGATTTAGACCCGACAAGCTTAGATACTTGTATAATATGGGTAAACTAAACACATTATGGAAAAAGAGGTTTTAATGACTAGGTTAAGCCCGTTTCGGCTATTTTATGTAAACTAGTCACGTAAACCGATCCGAACGCGTAAATGCGTAACGTGTAACCGGACAAACTATAAACAGGTCTTAATCATTATTATGCTCATAATATGTCAATATATCAGTAGTATATCAACCTTTATGCCCAAAAAGAAATTTAAACCAAAATAAGTCCCATAAGGGCATTTTGGTAATTTTGATGCTCATAAAAGAATTTATTTATAAAACTGAGTTCCAGGCCTGATTAGATTAATAAAAACATGTATTTTATTGAGTTATATCAGTAGGATACTTAATATATGGAAAATATACCTTTTATAACCAATTATCCACCGTAGGGGCATTTTGGTAATTTTACATAGGCTTTTAAAAGCTAAAAATAGGTTTTTTAGTTTAAAACTTTAACTTACTGTAATATTATGTAAATTAATTTAAATCATCAGTATGTTATGGGTTTTAAATTATAAATATAGTTTTGACCCATACTAGGTGCTAGAAACGCCTAATATGCGATTTAAAGGGCTAATATGGTAAAAATAGGAAATCTGATATTTTGGTCAGTTTATTAGGTTCAAAATAATACATTTATCATTCAGGATCAGTAGCAAAAAGTTTGGCTTCAAAATGTTATGTAAAACTCATTTTATGCATGAAAAGGGTAAAATCGGTAATTACCGAAACTAGGCTATAATCCTATGTTAAGTTCAACTTAAAAATAAATAAAAATCTTTAAAAATCCCAAAATATTATTTAACATCAGTAGGTAAAAAGTTTGGTGTCAAAAATCAGGTTTAGATGGGCCTTATGCTAATTACGCTTTTTATTTACTAAGAAGTCTCTTAATTACGCTATTGAGCATAACTCCCATTCTAGACCTCAAACTGATGTCAAATTTTCGGGACATGTCTAAATATCAGTAGCAAAGGTTTT
This sequence comes from Helianthus annuus, assembly GCF_002127325.2. NCBI lineage: Eukaryota > Viridiplantae > Streptophyta > Magnoliopsida > Asterales > Asteraceae > Helianthus > Helianthus annuus. The sequence continues at coordinate 135,292,485 of NC_035447.2, read as the reverse complement.
AGTTCATTCACATTTCTAAAAATCTTGCTTTTATGCAAAAAGGGCATTTTAGGCATTTATGAGCATAATTACGATCAAGAGCATAAAGTACAAACGATTAGGCACCATGCAATATAACTTCAGAGAGTTATACTACAATGTAATATGGTCCTAATGAAAGCTTAAAACATGGAAGAAATAAGCTTGAATGGGTCAGAACTGAAAGTCATAGCAAAAGTCAAGCTTTTGCGACTTTCGGTTATAATCTGCCCTTAGATGATTAATTGTCGGATTAGGACTGATAAAACATGTTTATATAATCATTACCAAGTCATTAGAATATTATATTATAATTTAGAACCTCTGGTTTATTAATTTTAATCAATTTAGTCAATTCTGTCCAGTTTGACTTTTTGTCAAACTACTTTGACCCGACAATTAACCAGTCAAACGAGATAATTAGGAGACACCCTTCCAGGGGTTAATCACCTATACTAATGTGGTTTCATAACCACTTTCATTTTGATCAGTGGTTAAGCCACATGTAAACAAAACGAAAGTCAAACTAATTCGACACTAAGTTTGACTTTTAAGTAATTAAACTAATTAAACAACTTAAAGGAGTAATTAGAAGCTTACTACAGGTCCTAGCAATCTTTTCTACACTTCAAATCTTCTCCAAGTCCTTAGCAAACTCCAGAGGTAGTCCTTTGAAGTTGTTTACAATTGATGTGCCAAGAACAATAGTCTAGCTCTCCTTATATAGTGAAAGAATTGATAAAGGATTGCTTCCAGGTGTTATTTGGGGCTAGGAGATCAACCCAGGTGTCCAAGCTACTAAATTAAACCGACTTACAGCTCCCTAGGTCGATAGGAAGTAGGTTAAGGCGGTGGAACAGGCCAAACCCGCACCTGGCATCAATTTTCTGTATCTGGCAGTCTGAGGCGGGGCGCGTAAGACCTAACGGGGGTCTTACGCGGGCCGCGTGAACCGGGAAAACTGGTAAAACAAGTTTAAACTTTGGCAGTTTCAGTCCCTGAACGTTTTAAGCCCCTTTTAACTTCATTTTTGGCAATCAAGGCCCTTGTGGTTAATTTCTTGGAGCCCAAGGATGTGCAAACAAACTTTGTTAGCCTCGGGTTCGTTAAATTCCTTTGTAAACGCAAGTATCATCAAGTTGACGCTTTTAGCCCAAAGTTTAGAAAACATGCTTAACGATCTCGGAATCACGTGAAATTTTTATCACACATTCTCGGGAGTATATTTGAATATTTCGAAGCCTCGGTTTTGTCAAAAGGCCACCCAGAGGTCAGAATTGACATATTGACACTTTTAACCCTTGTAATTTATAATCTTCCGATTATTTTCACAAACGGCTTCGCATACCCAATCAATTACCCATTTAAGAATATTTTCTTCACGTGTGGTCTTTCAGAGGCCCAAGTTTGGCATGTTGACACTTTTAGTCCTTTCGTTTGCATATTTTCACTCATTGTCAACTTTAGTCCTTTAAACTCAATCTTTCATATAACCGGAGTTTAGGACACGTGTCTATGTATAATTGGACACGTTTTTACGTGGTGCTACATAAATGGAACTCCTCATGAGTTTCCCATAGCAGTTGAGTGCTTAAAAAGTTAACCGAAACATCTTAAGGATGTAAATCTTGTGCACCAATATACATACGTAGAATAAAGTGTGCTTGGTGATTTTGATATCTCAACCTACTAGCATGGTACAATATGGATTGGAAATGAATTAGATGTTCCCGATTTCTCCATTTGATCTGCTAAATGATATTTATGTACCAAAACTCTTAAAGAGTGAATACACTTGCATAATTAGTTAAGATGAAAAAAGTCCCTGATGGATTGATGATGCCTGAAGCATTGATATCAATACCTTAAGAAGTATTTTGTAAAGTTAACAAAATATGCATGGACTAAAATAGTCAGGTTGAGTGTTGTACAACTCATGAGATATTCTGATAAAGAGCAATATAAGTTTGATAATAGTATCCATCTTTATCAAATGTTTTTTTAAAGTTCATTATAATCATAGTTTACAGTGATGATGTCTGAGCATCATCAAGAGAAACTGTCGAGCTTTTAGAGGGGAAATTTTGAATGACCCTGGCTCAGTCTAGTTACTACTCAACCTACAGTTCGAGTATATTTGTGATCATATATTTTATCCATTGATCAAACTACATTCAGAAGATGTTGGGACATTTTAGTATGGATAAAACTGAACCTTAAAGTATGCTAAAGGTTGTTCAGACACTTTTTATAAGAAATGACTATCATCATCTCCTACCAAAGTAAGGATTTTCATTCCAAAAGTACCATGGCTAAAGTGAGATTGTGCATTGATATTCCTTCCTAGCTATGCATGATTATATATATCTTTTATTTGAATTTATAAACATGATATAACACATGTCCAGTGAGGAGACATTCGAATAGTAAATAAGATATGTCGATACCCTAAAGGTAAGAATGATATGTGCCTAGATTTTACTAATCCATGAAAACTAGTTTTGTTAGTCCTGTAGATGTAAAGAATGTAACACAACATAGTTGTGGATCTTATGGTATTTGTTCGCAAGAGGAAGCACTAGAAGTCTCACAAGAAGATTTTGCAACATTATTCAACATAATGGATTGCACTTCAAGGCATCAAGCGACAAGTTATTCTACAAAATTTATGAGCAACTTTCAAGGAAGATGGACACACGTCACTTAAAGAATGCATATTATAATGAGGGGGAGATTTATTCAAGTTGCACTCTTTTTCCCTCACTAAGTTTTGTCCCATTTGGGTTTTCTTAGTAAGGTTTTTAATGAGGCAACATACCTGATCCAGAAATATCAGGGGGGAGATAATGCGCATTACACGCTGCACTCTTTTTCCCTCAGCTATGGTTTTATCCCACCGGGTTTTCCTAGCAAGGCTTTTAACGAGGCAGCATCAAGCGTATTATGTTGATAACCAAGGGGGAGTGTTATGAATATATTTATTATTAATGTGGTTATCAACACCTAAAATAGATTAGGCTTGTTCTACAAGATTTCCTCAATTATATATAGTCTTTTGTATCTCTTGTAATATACATCTCAATCAATGAAATATTAGATCTATTCTCCCTATTATTTTTCTTCTTCTTTCTTTGCTAAAGGCTAGTTTCACAACAATTCGGGCATTTATTGATATTGACATAACTAATCTTTGTGAATGTTTTTGTTGAAAGGACACTTGCATCTGAAGATAGCGTGAATGTAACAAATTGCGGATTTGACAAAAAATGGTCCAATGTATGACAAGCTGAGCATGCTCACTAAGGACCTAAATCGCGTAACGACTGCGAACAAGGTTAATGGCAAGGAAAGCCCGTTAGGGCAAGCATTACCAGGTGCACGTTTTAAATTTAATGGCACAATAGCATTATGTAACAAACATGTAGAGAATGACTATTGCATACGTAGAATAAAACTTGGAAAACCTGAATAAGATATCTATTCAGGATGAAGTTTCTAAGAGCAATTAAGTAGAAATAAGTGTTATTCACGGTGATGAATAACAAAACAATAACGAAACTAGTCTATGTGGAAACTTAGACGGAAGTAACTATCCAAGTGTATATTCTAAATACAGATACTATTGAGAAGAGTAATGATCACATTAACAAATGTGATTATATAATAGTTTGATAGAAGAGAAAACAATTTATATATTCAAGTATAAAACTAGTAAAGCTGATGATTGTTGTTTAGCAATTAAATAAAATATTACTAAATAAAATCAAAGATATAGAAATAAACAGAGATGTTACTTATATAGGGCGTGATGTGAAAATTATAAAAAAGGTCGCGTGTGTCATGTGTTGGTCGCTTACTCTGGCCAATTAAGTAGTGAACACATGATACCATGAACTTCTTATGATGGACACATTTATGTCCGATGTAGTAAGGACGGGGTGAATGGGACGAACTAAAAAGGTACCCAAATGAATCAAATAAACAAGATGTTTAATAATTGACGTAAACGCAAGCTGGATGACAGAAACGTATTACGTTAGAATAACGAGCCCGAGAGAAGGGACAAGGATCAAAGTAAATGAAAATACAGATCGACTAATGAGGATGTTAAGGCATAGAGATAAAGTTTGACCGTCATAAATGATGAAATTCACACAAACAAGTCAAACAGAATGAATAAAGAATAGGGACTTGGTTGAATAAAAGCGATGGATTTTGCTCAGACGACCAAATAAGTTAAAACGAAGTCTAAAACCAAATCAGAATGGTTACTTCGAAGATGACTTCGGTAAAGATACCCGATAGATGGGTGAGATTCTGAGTATATGCATAAACCAAGAGACGGGAACGCGGACTAGAAAGTCAAAAGACTCGGGTTATGAGTTATGACTAAGAGATGATAAAATGTTGTAAATGGAAATTTCGATAATTACGTTCAACTTTTTTTAGAGATAGACAGGTTGAACAAAGAATGAAGTTTGACATTCATAGGTGATGAAATTTCACACGAATAAGTCAAATGAGATAAATAAAGTATAAATACTTGGTAGTGCAAGTAAGCGCAAACCGAATAATGAAGCGCTAAATATTAGTGAACCTATGTGATGGGTAGCAAAGGAATATAGAAAGGAAAAACTCAAACTAGCGAAACAAGAATGTTAAAAACATTAAGATAAAGAACCCGGGTAACGGGTCGTAAAGAAGTATAGGTATGAACCGGGTAACGGTAAGCGTAGAATGAACCGACGTGTAAATGACGTAAAAAGTCATAGAGTCGGAAGAATAGTCTAAAAGAGAAAATGAATGTTGCATTAGACTATGGACAAGGTCAAATGAAATTCAAAAGCAAAAACAAATAATTCTAAACATAAAAGGGGGTGCCTTGACGCCATATGTATATATATATACAATCGAACAAAGACTCGAATAAAAGATGATCTACGGGATCATCATAACCCACGGGATTATAAGTAGTGTTAAGGTCTACGAGACTAAAAAGACCCTTGGGTCAGAAACAGAATGAAACAAACTGTTTGGGTCTCACCTTAAAAAGGTGAAAATCTAAAGAAATAGCCTACGAGGCTAAGTAAAAGAACCTACGGGTCACTTGGGTAAAGCGTGGAAAACTGGTTAAAATTCTCCGTTTAAAATAATAACGGCCAGGAATAAAACTTAGAACGAAAATTCCTAGACATGAGAAAAAGACGTAAGACAAAGTGAAAACGTAAACTAAAAATTTAGTTTTTAGTCAAAAGTAACGTTTTAACAAAATAAGTAGTATGAGGTGGTTTAAGAAATAGTAAACACACATAAGGCCGGAGATGGCAATATAGTATACCCGGGTGACAGGGTATGAAAGGACGGTGACTAATCAATCTAGCCGGTAAACCATTCGAAGTCAAAGGAAGGTTATGAACTAAGTAAAGCACTCGTCAATATAAGATTAGCGTGAAGTAAACGTGTGAAAGGACTAATGCGAATGAGTGGTCAAGTGACAACTCGGTCAAATAGGCGATAAAGCTATGAAATATAAAATGAAAAAAAAATCGGTTCGTAAGGACTTACACATGAAGGATGCACATGTCAAAATGGATTATAATATTTGTCCGAAAGAATGAATATCATAGAAACGAAACTAAGTTCGTTTAGTAAAAAGAAATGAACTACGTAAATATGGTTTCGGGAACGAAACCTCTTTAAGGGGGATAGACTTGTAACACCCCAAAACGGGTTTGGTAAACAAACCACGTTAATATTAATGACGGGTAAAATACCGTTAGTGGTAAAAAAAGAAACTTGACTAAGTTGTTTGATTACTAGTTAGTAGCTAGTTTATAAAGAAACATTAAAACTTGATTGGTCATAATGGTAAATCATGATAGATGAGGTTTTAATAAGAAAACTACACCAAAAACACACAACTAAGTGTGTGTTCTGGTCGACCATCAGAGGAAAGAAAAAAAAAGGGTTTCAAGAACCCTAACACCAACTTGATCAATTGGAGGAAAAATTAAGGGCTAATCACTGCATGATTATGAAATTGTAATGTACTCTACTATCTCATCACTAGGTAAGTCTCAAATCTTGTTTTTATTAGAATGCCTATGATGGAGAAATTCTTGATTGAGTATGTTGGTGATGATTTAGCTTGTATTGGGTAAAATTGATGTTTATGGAGGATTAGGAACATCAATCTATAATAAGACTAAATTAGTGAATTATTCATGATTAGTATAAAACATGCTTTAGGAAGTTGTACTTTATGCTAAGAATGACTTATGCACACTAGGTGTTTGATGAAATGCCTAGATGAGCCAAGAATTTTGGTTACTATGTAAATGGAGACTAGTTGCTATGATGCATGTTTTGATGTCCTAGCTTAAATCCGATTCATGTTAGATCATGTTTAAACCGTAAAGAGTTGTATCATAATGTGATTAGCATGTTTAAAATGCACTGAATGAATTGAGACATGAAAAATCCATAGATGAGGTAGTCGTTATGTTATGATGACTAACTAATCAAGTGTGGTGAATGTTGTATCAAGTTGATCCTATCAAGCTAGGTGAAAGCTTGGACAAAGCGGGTCAAACGAGCTAATGGAGTGCGGGACTTCTAAATGGCAAATAAAGGCGACTCGTTTGATAATGCGGATGATAAGGTCGGGGGCTATACACGACTTAAAGGAAGATCTAAGGTACGCGACTTGTCTTCCCGTTACATTTATGTAGACAAACTTAGTTAAAATATGTTTAATGATTGATATAGCGAATATGGTTGCGTTGCTATGTCATTGAGGTGATAGAATTCACTTGACAACCAAACGGGTCAAAATAGATAGTTAAAATATGTGTAATATTGATATAGCAAAAATGGTTGTGTTTGGTATGCCATTGAAGTGATGGAAATCACTCAACAACCAAATGGGTCAAATAAATAGTTAAATAATAGTGATCAAAATAAAGACACCATTTGGTAAAAGTTATAATGGGTCGAATAATTTAAGAATATTGTCTTTTAGGTAATAACTTACGGTGCGAACCGGAATAGGTTCAAGGGGCATGATGGTATTAATCTATCATCATACGTTGAAAAATAGTCATGTCGACTAAACGGGTCAAATGGTATGTTAATACCATTTGACAAATAAAAAAAAAACTGACGACTACTTGTTGAGTTTTTGTGATTACAGGAAATAACATATGTTGCGTTGCTTTAACTAGAAAATTTAAAGCAAGAGGTATGTAAACGGGTCAATGCTATGACTCGAGCCAATTACACATAATTAGATTTATAGTTGAAAGTAGTATTTTGGTCAGGTAATTAGTGGAAGTCTTTCGTCGTAAAATGAGGGACAAAAATTGACCAAAAAGCCCTTGATGGGTAAATTGGGAAAACGACCCAAATGGGCTGTTTAGGAATTTGCATTAAGATTACAAAATATAGGTAGATGCCTTAATGTAGTAAAATGATGGGTGAAAGGAAAGAGTGAAATTTAAAGTTAATGGTAAATCCTTCTAACGGGTCAAAATAAAGTTTTGGCGCATAACTTAACCTTTAGTTGCATAATGTAAGAAAAGTTTTGAAGTCACGAGTTAATGGTTTTGAGATAATGAATATCTAAAAAAATTACAATAATTTAAACAAAAGTGGTTTAATGAATCATGAAACGGGTCTAAAGTGTTAAAAAGGAGTTTCAAGCCGAGAGCTTGAAATATGAATTTTTGAAGTAGTTGAATATCAGGTTTTAACTCCATAAGATGGAGAATTAAATTTCGAACGTGTAGGAAAAAGAATCACGTAAAACGGATAAGTAGAATGAAAGTTATGGCATTTTGAAGTTGGATTTTTGGTTAAAACTAGAGCTGGGCAAAATGTAGGTCTAGAAAACGGACCTGCTGGAAGTTGGTCTTTCCCGCGCCACGCGACGGGTCACAAGGTTTGGGTCGCGACACGCGATAGATGTCGCGCCACGCGACAAGCTGAGCGTAGTCTCTCGCAACACGCGAGAGACATAAAAGCTGGAAAAAAATATTTTTGTTATGTATGTTTGATGTGTAGAACTTGTTTAAACTCATTTTAAGTTATCAAAACTAACTTTTATGTTGGTTTTGAATTTAGACGAACCTAGTAAGCTTCCGGATGAAGATCAAGTATGGACAAGAACCGAACACACGACCGAACAAAGCTTCCGCGTTGATCTATTTTGTTTTATTTATAAGTGAATCTTGTAATCACTTGATACTACGTTTTGAATGCTTTAAATATGTTTGAATGTTAACTTGACCAAGTTTTTGAAAAGTAGCATTTTCGTATAAAATGTGTATATTTAATGTTAAAATCGTGTTAAATTGAGACGAGTGTTACGTGTTAGGATCGAAGGCTCTCATGATTGTGTTTGTTTGTATAAATTGAACATTCAGAGAATATGAAACAGTGAAAAGTGCAGCGGAAATGAATACAAACTTTGTAAACACAATCCAAAGAAGAGAATAGTATGATAACCAATTCCTTCACATTAAGTCGAATGATTGAATTACAAAGCAAATTATTACAAGCATGCTTACAATACTAAGCTCCCCCTCAGCCTGCTACCCCAAGGTTGGTTGCACAAGATGAAAGGATTGGACTGGAGAAGAAGAATCCACTCAGTCAATCAAATGTAACAGTACAGGGTACTGTTCCATTTATAGACAAACCACACCACTGGGGCATCTAAGTTGACGTCACCATGATAGTGACATCTAACAACCTAACAACCTATAAACACTGTTCTATACAAACTACTGATGTGTAACAACTGATTATAAGTACAATACAAAACAAGAGATAACTACTGCTTCACGTTCCGCTATTGTAGCCCGAGCACTGATGTTGAGCATCAGTGCTTTCTTCAAAGGTGATCAGTCCTTGAATGGGCAGTGCTTGTGTCTTCAGCAGTACTTAGGAAACAACAGTAGATAGAGCAACAGTATTTGTCTTCAGCAGTCTTTAGAGTTTCATCAGTGTTTGGTTCATCGGTGTTTGGTTCATCAGTTGTTCTAGTGAGCAGTACTTAAGATCCATCAGCTGTTAGATTACCACTGTCAAGGGGAAAGCCTAGTGTAAACAGCTGCTTATTTTGAGTCCACTGTTGTGATCCGGTTTTGGCTTTCATTATCTGTTCCTCTGGTAGGGTTCAATCCCAACATTACATATTTCCTCTTTTTCAACAAAACTTATTTTTGTTTTATCATGTTTTTGATTTTTTTTCAAATTTTATAATGTTTTTGGATTTTCTGAAATTTCTTACTCCCCCTAAAATTCAAAACCATTTAAAGAAACTAGAAATCAAACTATACAAGTAAAATGACAACTGTTGTTTTAAGCAATTCACAACAATTCCTTTTGGCATAAACAATCAGAACTCCCCCTTACAACAAACCATTTTCCCATTATGATTTCAAAACACTTAAGTTTGTTTTAATCAAAATGGTTTTTTTCCAGAAAATAAGTTATGTTGATTTCATAAACCACTTGTAGGTTAGGGGTTCATCATATTGCTCTATCAATCACTTGAAAACTTTAACAATTTTAGGTTCCATCAACAATCACTTGTAGAAAATCAAGTACAACTTAGATTTTGATAACAGGAATTCATTATTGTAAACCCGTTTATCCTTTTTAGCTATTGGACTAGACATGCTGGACTCAGACTTTGACTCTGACTGAGACTCCTCCATTTCATCCTTATCCCACACATGATCCACGACTTTCTTCATCAATTGAGACTGTTGATCAGCGTCAGATGCAGTGAAAGTTACATCAATGTTTTCTGGCAAATTGACAGATGATTCAGACTCCCACACTAAGTTGGTTGCCTTTTCGACTCTTTCAAAATTTGGATTTCTTGGCGAATATCCATTTTCCAGCGGGGGTAGACACTTGTTGTAACTAACACTCTGTTTCTTACCAGAATTCTTCATTTTAGTATCCTTCTTCTTTGCAGGAATCTTTTCTTCAGATACTTCTTCTTCAAAAACCTTCATGCCTTCAACAGTTGGATAAATCCTGTCAGTTACATAAGAAGTACATGAGTAACTTTTTAACAACCTATTAACTCTTTCAATTTCAATCCTTTGTGTTTCCAGTTTTTGTTCCAACACAGCACATTTCTCAATATAATTGTTGACCACTTTCTGCTTTGTCATGAAAGCTCCCTGAAGTGTCTTCATAGCTGTTGCTTGTTCACTGCTTGATTCATTGTATTAATTCATGGCTTTGTTCAACACATCATAGGATTCTTTCAACCTGTTCATGTTGTTAATCAGCTGTTTTTCTTCTTTATAATTTCACAGTTTTCACAATTCACAGGAATCTTTCTTGCATCAGCTTCTGCATCAATTTTGAAGGCTGGAACTTCCTTTACCTTTCTTTTGATCACCAGAACTTCTTCATCATCACTGCTGACTGGTTTTTTAACTTTCTTCTTTTTCTTTCGAGCTTTTTCATCATCACTGTCACTCTCTTCCATCATTTTCTAGTGCTCCTTCATTCTTTTTGCATAATAATCATTATCATTATCACTATCTTCTTCAATTCGAGCAACACAAGCTTTGTGACTTGAATTTTTGTTAGGATCATAGTCATCCCAACTGAAATTTTCCCAGCTAAACCCTTCTGGTAACTTTTCATCATCTTGATCTATCAAACATGCTTTACCATCGGCTGAAACATATTTGTCCCAACTGAATCCATTTGATGATTTTTTATCTTCTTGATTCACCATACAAGCTCTTTTTGACGATTCTTCAATCTCCTTTCTTGCATGAGCAGTTTGTGGTTGATGTTGATTTGGTTGTTGAGCAACTTGATGATAAATCGCTTTCCAATAGTAGTCATTGTTGTTGTTGAAAGGATTTTGAGCTCCACTTGCTTCATGATTCTTGCACTCTCTCTTGAAGTGTCCTTTTTCCCTGCAAGGAAAACTAGTAACTTTAGACTTATCAAAACCTAAAGTTGAAACATTTGCATCACAAAAATCATCTCTTCCCGTAATTTGTTTAAACTTTTCTGCTCTCCTCAACACACTTGCTAAACACCATTTTATATCCATTAATTCCATCTCTTCAGCATCTATCTGATCGTAATCCTCTTTTGTCAACATTGGATTCCCGATCCGACCCGCTACTAAGCTCCCGTATGATTCCAACACAGTCCCCAGCAAAGACATGTGACTTTTTGCAACTTCTTCTGAATAATCTTGATCATTCTCAAGATTCAACACAATGTTGCATTGTAACTTCTTGCCATTCTTTGTTGCTGTCAAGTTTGGATCAAGTGATGGGTATGACGAAAAACTTGTTTTGTTGTTTGAACCTTTAGAAGAACTTCCTGATGAACTCTTAGCATTGAATGTTGTCTCAACCTTTGGAGACATGTTGGTTTTTTTCATTCAACCCTGCTTTATAATAAAGACTGATATCTTGTTCACCATCAAAATCCTTCATTCTTGAGATCTTCCTTTGTTCCATCTCTTGAGCTTCCAATTTCTCAATGAACTTGCTCAAAGTTAGATTGTTAAACCCTTTCTTATTTCTTAACATCATCAAGTATGTGCCCCAAATTTCATGTGGCAATGCATCAGCCAGTTTCTCAATCAACTCTTCATTATCCTTTGTGATGCTCACCCTCTTCATGTTTACTAACAAATTGCAGTATCTTTGAATTATCTGCTTTGTGCTTTCAGTTTTCAAACCACGAAATAGATCAAACTCTTTTTTCAAAAGCGATTTTTTGTTCTTAATCATTTCTTGAATTCCAACAAACTTAGATCTTAACGCTTTCCAAATTGAATATGCACTCCCACTATGTTGCAATAAGACCAAGATATCTTCTTTCACAGCTTGTTGTAATAAACTGATCATCATCTTTTCATTTTTGTATTTCTTTTTCTCATCAACACTAAGATCTTTTGATGCAACCTCCTCTTCGTCATCATTCGTTGGTCTAACATGTTTCGTTTCAACGCATTCCCAAGCATCCAAATAATTTGCTTGCACCCAATTTTCAAAACGTTCTTCCCATCTTTTATACTCCTCGATATTCATGAGCTTAGGCGGTTTTTGCATAGTCCCCGTTTCATTTTCCAACATAGCTTGCTGAGTAATAGTAATTGGAGTAGCAAAGGCGTTATAAAATTCCTCTTCCATGTTTCTAGTTTTCAAAGCTCACAAAAACAGACAGTTCAAACGAAATTAACTTCCAAACCAAATTCCCTTTCGAGCAAAATTAACAGTTTGGTGCGAAATTACTCAGTTCAAACGAAATACCCTAATTTCGTGTGAAATAATAACCCTTTCAAACGAAATATGTAATTCCGTGCGGAATTATGAAACGAAATCAGAACTTCAAGCGAAATTACTAATTTCGCGTGGAACCTCCCAAACGAAATTACAATCTGGAACGAAATTAAGCCCTAATTTCGTGCGAAATTATGCTGATTTCATCATCTCGAGCTGAATTTTGTCAAATTGATCAAGTTATAGGCCGATTTTAGTTCTGAAACTCTCAAGGGTTTGTTAAAACATGATTGCGCACATAATGTGTGAAATTCAAAGCATTTTGACCGTGAAAACAAGTTTAATTTGTAAAAGAAGGTGTAGAAATCAGAATTTGCAGCTGAATTGGTATGAACTCTTCCTCCTGAGCTCTGATACCACTTGTAGGATCGTTTACCGACCAAATGAGTCGATCAGAAGAGTTTATGCTCAATACGAGAGGCGGAAACAAACGTATTGAGTTCATTCAGCAAGATATACACTTTAAACTGTCGTTAGATTGATTTGACAAAGTTTTACAGTGAGACGACACTTCGGTAGCAGTTCGGCACTGAAACCGGAAAGTTACAAATGAAATGACATGTTGGGTATTTATAGGCTGGTAATTTTGTGTGGCATTACTTCACACGAAATTAAGACTCATGCAAAATTAAATTCCGTACGGAATTAGATAGTAATTTCGTGCGGAATTACCACTTGGTAATTTCGTGCGGAATTACCTCCAAACCCATTTTTGACATATTTCTCGTACTACGTGCCCTGATCTATCTATTTACATACAAGACTCGATACAAGACGAAGTCGACAGACGTATGCACCAACAAATGCAATGATGTTAAGAAAGTCACACCATAATCACGCTTCCGCAAAAGTCAGGGTGTGACAGCTTGGTATCAGAGCTTCGATCGTAGCGAACTAGGATTCTTTCTCGAGTCTAGACTACGATCATTAGGGCTCTCAAGAAAATGTTTTCACAACTTGTTTTTCATTGCATACACCAAACGCCCATATCCAGGGAACAAACATATTTACAAACAAAAGGCACAAAACACATTTTCAAAACTTATGTTCATAATTCAGTCTTAGAGACTGGGGAGGTTCAGTCTTAGCGACTGGGGAGGTTCAGTCTTAGAGACTGGGGAGGTTCAGTCTTAGAGACTGGGGAGGTTCAGTCTTAGAGACTGGGGAGGTTCAGTCTTAGCGACTTGGGAGGTTCAGTCTTAGAGACTAGGGAGGTTTAGTCTGAGAGACTGGGAAGTTCAGTTTGGGAAGCTGGGAGTTTAGCCTGTGAGACTAGGGAGTTCAGTCTAAGAGACTGGGAAGTTTAGTCTGGGAAACTAGGTGGCTTAGTCTGAGAGACTAGGAAGGATAGAAAGTTTCATAATGTGAATACATGATTACATGATGAATTGCCCTTGTATGCAATATACTAAGTGATTACCATGAATATACATGCTATGATGACACCTTCCTCAGAAAGCTAGTTGTCAGACGTTGACGACCCTATGGCCACCGCCACAAATAATGAGATTGCACCTGCACCGGAGATGTTTACGTCAGACACTGAGAGTGATCCTGATATGCTGACCAAGGACTAGGACGACTTCCAACAGTTCGCGCTACCAGGTTTTGGTGATAATTTACCCTTGCTGATGGCTTCCTTAACGAGGATCATTTGTCATCCTAGTTTCAGTCCATGACCACCTCATCACTGGTCATCCCGATAGGGAGCACACCATGGCCCCGATCCTCGATAATGCGTCTCCCTTGGACATTCCTTTCGAAGGTGGGCTACTCGACGAGTAGTTGATGATGACTTTGACATGTTTATTGATGGTCCTCCTGATGACGCCCATGATGATGGAAAGATAGACGAGAACGTTGTTACTAATTTCACTTCTTTAGACCCCTGTTATCAAGCTATCCTTTGATCCTAGTATACACTTGATTTCAGACTCCTTTAAGTCTGTGACAATTTCAGCTTTACAGACGGTCAGGTCACCGCTTTTTGCTGCTGACTCGGACGACGACGCCGCTATGACTGCTGCACTAACACCTGCTCGAGATCGCATACCCTTACACGAGCCAGACCCTGCTCTTGAGCCAGCTCCTGTACCTTTTGGGTCAGCTTGATATGGCACCTACTGGTTCTGCACCCTTGCTTGATCATAACCCTGTTTCTTTTGATCTACCAGACATTGCACCTCTTATATCTGATCCAGTACCTGTACCTGACGATCTCCTTATTGGTTGAGACGTTTGTTCCTGCCCCTGCACCTGCCGATGTTGCTCCTATGGAGACCGACGACCATTGCACCGACATGCCTATCGCTTTCTTTCAGGACATACCCGCACACCGGAAAGGTACTCCAAGTCAGCACCCGCATGACGATCCTTTCGCTACAGCAGCATTTTCCCTGACCCCACAGGTCGCATCGTTTGCTACTTTCACCTCTACACCGCTGGACGAGCCAATTCGATGGTTCCTATCATACACTATGCTGATATTAGACCCTTACATTATGGAGGTTACACACGGGATGAATTGCTCCTATAACATCAGCTACAGTTTGAGGATATGAGACGCAGAATGTTGGAGCTTGAGCTGACACCACGTCCTCCACCCTGTCTATTGCCAGTATACTTTGATTCTCCACGTTTGTCAGAGATTCCTTTTGCGCTCTCACATGCTGCTAGGATACCTTTTCCCCCAGGTTTTTGATGCTCGTTTCTTTACTGTCGAGCGGCAGATCAATTAATTACTTCAATGTATATATACAAGCTCGAGGGGGAGTTCACGCATGTTAGCAGTTTACTTTTCTTTCTTCCTCCACCTCAGTCACCAGTATAGTTGGTTTCTGGATTATGCGGATTGCATTACATTTGGGTAAAGACACTAATAATAAGCCGAGATTGTGGAGACTTTTGAAGACCACTTCTGACTACGTAATTTTGATACACTGATATACTTATAGGACAAGGGTAGGGTGACCCTGTGTCCCTTTTGATGTGATACATTTTGTAAGACAATGCAATTGTGGTCGGATAATAATGAGAGCCCAAATCATCATTAAACATGCGACAATACTTTGTGGCCAAAAACCAATGAAAGCTCAGTCGCTATGTCTTCATTAAGCACGTTGTTGATCTATATGTGTGTGCTGTAATTATAATGCTACGTGCTTGCTTGCTATGCTCTCATTAAACATAGTTCCCGAATTACTTGGCTAGGCTATGATTATGCTATTGCTTGATTGGTTGATCTAATAATCTATTACGTATATGTACGTGTGACCTCTAAAACAACAATATGTACTCCCTGAACAAATGAGACCTGACCTAACTAATCTTCTTCTTAAAAGATGTTGATACAAGGGAACGTCGATACCAACAACTCTGCTGACGACAGCGGCATAACTTCAAGAGTGCATCTCACAAGCCATTGCATGGCACGAGGCCCTTCGCTCCGAACGCCACGGAGGTACCCCAGGAAATAACCCACCCAACGGCTACACCTACAAGCAGTTCTTGAACCACAAACCTCAAGAATTCGATGGCACTGGGGGTGCCATAGCTTTTGTGCGTTAGGTTGAGAAGACGGATTATGTTTTGCGATTAAGTAGATGCGCCTCAGAACATCAGGCCACGTACATAGCTGGTGTCACACCCCGATATTTCCACATATCACCGGTGGGCCCGGTGGAGAGTATCATGACGTAGTTGATATCATCATGGTCAAACATACACAGAATAGCACAGCGGAAGTCTTGGAATATAAAATATTATTACAAACTCAATGTCTGAAAATATCAAAGTATTTATTATAGACGAGTCTGTAATATCAAATCCATGGGAGGATCATTACAGAATGTATAGAATGAAACTTAGCAGACTTTATGGCATCTTTAAGGATTTGCAAGATCCTCTTTTTCGACACCGAGCAACTCCCAGCCTATTACGAGTAGTACCTGCCACTTAATCTTTGGAAAATACGTCAGTTTTCACTGGTAAGTACAATTAACCGACTCATTTGAAAAGAGTTTATGAAAACTGATTTAAGTGCACAAGGCACAAACCATTTATAACTTGGGACAATCTTTAATAAAATCTTGTATACTGTTTCACATGTTTGTCATACATATGGAGCCGGTTTGGAAGCCGGTCATGATTAACCGATTCACCACTTACAAAACCCACGAAGGAGTTATCCCCAACATGTGGGTTATTTATATTTTAGCATTTGCATCTGTCGGGTGTATGCCTACACCCCGTGCATAGGTCGTGGCCATTTTTAACTTTAATGAGCCGAGGATATCCAGGACACGGTCGTTAACCCCCAATGTTTATGTTATCAAACAATACAGATTAAAACGGGTTATGCAGATTTATTAAATCACAATCCGACTAAATGATCTCATAACCGACCAAGCGGTATTTTTTTTATACCGTATCCCAAGCCCGTATAGGGAAAATAATTTAAAAGTATTTACCTGAGCTAATACTTGATTCACAGCAAAATAACTCAGTCGTATCCAATCTATCTAAATGCGGGTAGCTTTTTACCGGGTGGCTCTAGTTTGGAGTGATGGTAATATATAACCAATTTAGAATGCTAACGGTCTTATTTAAGTCGTAGACTTAGACCGGCTAGCTTAAAGTTTCTAAAACGATACGACACGCTAGATTAAGCGATGACCGGAATAGAATGTGATTTGGACCCGACAAGTTTGGATACTTGTGTAATATGGGTAAACTAAACACATTCTGGATTTTGAAGTTAAAACTATAAGGTTAAACCCATTTTGGCAAACTTACATAAACTAGTTACATAAGTCTAACCGTATGCGTATAAGCGATAACGAGTAGTACCTGCCACTTAATCTTTAGAAAATACGTCAGTTTTCACTGGTAAATACAATTAACTGACTCATTTGAAAAGAGTTTATGAAAATTGATTTAAGTGCACAAGGCACAAACCATTTATAACTTGGGACAATCTTTAATAAAACCTTGTATACTGTTTCACATGTTTGTCATACATATGGGGCCGGTTTGGAAGCCGGTCATGATTAACCGACTCACCACTTACAAAACCCACGAAGGAGTTATCCCCAACATGTGGGTTATTTATATTTTAGCATTTGCATCTGTCGGGTGTATGCCTACACCCCGTGCATAGGTCGTGGCCATTTTTAACTTTAATGAGCCGAGGATATCCAGGACACGGTCGTTAACCCCCAATGTTTATGTTATCAAACAATACAGATTAAAACGGGTTATGCAGATTTATTAAATCACAATCCGACTAAATGATCTCATACCCGACCAAGCGGTATTTTTTTTATACCGTATCCCAAGCCCGTATAGGGAAAATAAGTTAAAAGTATTTACCTGAGCTAATACTTGATTCACAGCAAAATAACTCAGTCGTATCCAATCTATCTAAATGCAGGTAGCTTTTACCGGGTGGCTCTAGTCTGGAGTGATGGTAATATATAACCAATTCAGAATGTTAACGGACTTATTTAAGTCGTAGACTTAGACCGGCTAGCTTAAAGTTTCTAAAACGATACGACACACTAGATTAAGCAATGACCGGAATAGAATGTGATTTGGACACGACAAGTTTGGATACTTGTGTGATATGGGTAAACTAAACACATTCTGGATTTTGAAGTTAAAATGATAAGGTTAAACCCGTTTTGGCAAACTTACATAAACTAGTTACATAAGTCTAAGCGTACGCGCATAAGCGATATCGAGTAACCAGACGAGTCATGAAAAAGTTCCATATGCCAATATACTTTAAACAAGTTATAATATCAGTGGGATATTAACTGGTATGCCCGTTTAGGTTTTAAAATCAAACTATGCCCCGAAAGGGCGTTTTGGTCATTTTATGTCGTATAAAAGGATCTTGGGTACTGTTGGACCCAGTATGGCCTTAACAACTTCTTTTTACGTAATATGGCAAGTGATTTCAGTATATGTGAAAAAGATGTGCGGAAATGGAAATCAGACTTTCAAGAAAGAAGACCTACAGAATTATCAAGTTTATATCACTTTGAAACAAATTAATTTAACAAGGTGATTGTAAGATTATTATCTAATACAAATGAATCTTGATTTCTGTGGGTGAGAAGAGCAGTGGAGTTTGGGTGTTTGTATGTGAATGCTAAGCTTCAAACTCAAGTATCTTCTGCCTCTCGAGCCTTCTATTTATAGACGGCTGTGGACATGAATAAACAATTGTTTATTCATGCAATAAGTCCTGCGTAAAGTAGCAATTTGACATATTCATTGAATCCATCGTTCAAGTTGCATTTGTAATCATGAAAACCAATAATGTCATGCTTCGGTCATGGGTGGCAGGATAGAGTTGTGATTTTTAGACAAGTGGGTCTTTTATCAGAATTTCTGATAAACCACTTCATCAGAAATTCTGGTGAACAAATCATCAGAAAGTCTGATGATCAGAATTTGTCAGAAACTGATGATATTTCATCAGAAATATCATCAGATCCATCAGAAATGACCTTCTCTGATAATCCAAATCAACTCTTGATCAACTTGTGATTCTTTGTAGTAGATACTTTGCTTTTCAGTTGTCCCAACTGATTTTCTTCATCTTGCTGTGTTCTTCAGGACTGTTATCTTCTTCAGAGATCTAGTTGATTGAGATTTTCTTCAATACTTACAAATAAAGTTTCCTAATAGTTTCCCCCTAAGTATTGTAAGAAAATGAACTATCTCTATGTCCAAATGTAAACAACTTTTAACTAATTCTTGAAAAAGAAAGATCAAGTGATTATGTCCCACAGATATAAAGCATAAAACATAAAACTTAAAGCATAGACCATCCAACCTTGTAAAAGAAACAGAAAAACAAATTCTAAACATTGTTAAAAAAAAACCAGTACTATCTCATCAATGCATTCAATTGATCTTCACTCCACTTCTATGTTTGTCTCCTGATTTCAGCTTTTTCTTGTGATCAATTTATCTTTTGAGTTGCCTTGTACATTGATTTGTACCATTCTCTTGCTTCCATCCAATCTTCAATGCAATCTTCAATTTTCTTTCTCAGCTATTCATTGTTCTTTCCTTTCATCTTGAGTTGCTCTTGTTTTTCATTTATGCAGTTTCTTATATACTTTAAAGTTTGGTTTGAATACCTGCAAATTTCACTGATTCTGAATAGAGCTTTCTCATCATGGGCATCTTTGAAGACTGCACAAATTTCTGGTGTGTCAAAGATTGCACCAGCTCTTGCTAATTTTGAAGGGATTTCAGCCGGAATCATTATGTTGGGTGGAGGTATTAACACTTTAGTGCTATACTCGAAATTGATACACAGATCAAAGTCTGCTAATGCTGCTCTTTTGTATAATTTCGCTCCTGCACTTTTAACACTGTCAAGAGCTCTCTTGATCACTACTGAACCACCTTTCCATTCATCAATGATGTTCTTCATCTTAACTATGTCCATTGGATGAATTTTATTAGTCAGGTCTGCATCAGTAACCTTTTGAACATCTTTGTCTTTTCTGACTAGGGTGTACTTGTTTTGACTTTCATTCCCTAGTAAGCCTCCTCCAGTAGTCAAAGTATCAACTCATTCAATTGATACTACTGGATTGGTCAATTTGTTGTGCAATATTACCCAGCTGCCATTATTTCTTTCTTCATAAATACCTTTACTCATTGGTGAGAGTGGCCTTGTTGGGTTGTCTTCTGGACTTTTCCAATAGTAGTGCTTCAGATGTTCTTCTGGATACATGATTGTGTGTAGATCACCTTCTAGCACTTCTGATTCTTTGATGTTGCCTTCTGAATCTACTCTCATTATTTTTCTTGGCCTTTTTGAAGAGGTCACTTCATGTTCCATTCTTCACTTCTCTTTTGTGTCCATCCTTATGCTAAATTCTGTTTCTCCAATGATGGTTGTAGTTGATGGTTGAGCTGAAGTATATTCTTTATGTTGGATCCTTGAAGTGTCTGGCTTTGATATGCTTGGTGGAGGACCCATGGGTAACTTTTGTTTATCTGGTGGTGGACCCATGGTCTGCTTTTGTTTTTGAGCTGTTACGGTTTCTGTTTGCTTCATTTGTTCTTGTTGGATGGTTTCTGGTTGATGTTGGGGACTTTCTGACTCTGTTGCTTGTCTTTCTTGTGGAATTGGAGTCTTTAGTTTATGAAGATCAACTTTTGCCAGTGTGGCAACATTGTATTGCAGTCTTTTTACTAGCAAGTGAATGTTAGTAAGAGCTTGACTGTTTGTTTCTTCTTGCTTCTTTATCTTTTGAAACTCCTGATTTTCTTTATTTCTTTGTTCATTTAATTCCAGTATCAATTTTTCAAAAGCCTCAGTCAGAATGCTGCTGTTAGCTCTGAGAAGTTGTATTTCTTCAAGAAGCCTCCCTGAACTTGAACTTTCTCCTGCAGTTGCAATCTCAGTCATCTTTTTCTTGATATCATGTAGTTCTTTAAGAGCCTTCTCCATTTCTGAAGAACTTCCTTTGTTTTCTGATGACTTTTGTATTTCTTTGAGAGCTGCATTATTTTCTTCAGTTTGTTTCTGCATAGCTTTGACAGTCTCTGATAGAGCTTTGACTTCTGATTTTTGATTTCTGATTTCTTCCAGTATCAGATCAAGTTTTTCATCCATGACTGTTTTCTCAGTAGCAGCTTTATCTTCAAGTTCTTTATGAAGTTGTTTTGGAGACATAGATGATTGTTCTTGGAAAGTAGGAGAAACAACAGATGTTTCTCTTCTAACACCACCAGAAAACACATTTTCTGATGCTCTGAGGTTAAGAGGATTGGAAGTATCCAAATTCTCTGTTCCCTCACCAGAAACTTGAAACAAATTCAAGTCCTGGTTTTCCTCACATCCTTGAACCCTTTCAGGTTCTCCATGAGTTGTTGAGAAACTTTTATTTTTCTCATCCAGGTTTCCTTGATCAGTGAACTGATCTCCACTTGTTGTTACCACATTTTCCTCCTCAGAGTCTGACTCAGAAAATGGGTCTTTTGTTTCACTCACATTTTGTTTTGTAAAAACAGTGCTTCTTTGTAATATTTTATATTTTGGTTGAATTGATTCATCAGAATCACTTTCAGAAGTATAAAATATATTGAGTTTAGATTTTGTTGCACCTGTTTCTCCCATATGTGAGCCTTCAGCATGATGTTCTTCTGTTGCATGAGTCATATGCACATCTTTATCAGTTTGATGAGGATCAGATTCATCCTGCTGCTCTATTCTTGGTGTGCTTGATTCTTCTGCATCATGCTCCATGGGTGACACCTTTTCAAATCCTTCTTTTGTTTCTGCTTGCTTACTTAACATTCTCAGATATTCTGCTCTGCATGATGAGTTTTCTGGTATCAGATCCATCATATTTTCTGGTAGAACAGGTATATCAAAATCTGACTTCCATGACCCTGCAGCACTCCAAGGTCTCATAATTTCTGATTTCCACATATATTTTGATTTTGGAGTTTGTAGATTCCTTTCAGAAAAAGCATCAGAAATTATGATGGATAGAAATCTGGGGAATGGTAGATATGAATCTATTTTTCCAGTTTTGCTCAGAATTGATCTTTTGATCAGATTAAATATTTCTGTTCCAAAATCAATATTCAACCCAGTTATGAGGCTGAACATGATTGTTAGAATATTCATATTTATCTGATCTGTACCTCCAATCTTCGATGATAAACACTTATTCAGCATTTCGATCAACACTTGCCAGAAGGCAGGCAGCTTGTTCCTCTTGAACTCATTGATTTTTGAAATCTTTGCCTTGCATCCCATTACAGCATCAAGTTGTTCAAACATGTCTTCTTTTGGTGGTGCGTCTTCATACTCTTGATTTAAGGGTAGTTCCAAACATTCCCTTATTTTCTCCGGTGTGATTATCATGAAGATATCTTCCCATACATGTGCTGTTAGCTCCATACTTGTACTATGAGCTTCGAGAGTTTTTACAAGTTGTTGTAGCAGTCTTTCTGGTACCTCTCTGATCTTTGTAAGAGCATGAGCTATTGGGCTTCTGATCAGAAATTCGATGAGAATTTGACACTTCACATCATATTGTTCGATATTGGTGTTCATTGCTTCATTGTTGTTCTTCAAAGGAAGATATTTAGCTTCAGTGATTAAGGGAACAGAGTGTTCAGCTGGAGGTGGACTGTTGTTGGTGGCAGCCATTAAGGATTTGGGTTTTTGCTTTTGAGAAGGGTTTTTAGGGTTTGAGAATGAAGATTGAAGATGGACGTCTCTGTTTTGGAGGGGATATTTATAGTGAGTTGAGACAGAGCTTTTTGAGTGTTTTTCGTGGGTTGTTTGTATTCAAGGTGTTTTATGACACCTTAATTATGTTTTAATCTTTTAAAGAAGCAACCGTTTTTGAAAAACCTTTGGTTTATCTCTAATTTAATGTATATCTCATTAACGATAATTAGAGATTCCAACGATTTTTAAAAGGATAAACACTAGTATCCAACTTGCACCTTTTTCCGCGGGACCCTTTTTTATTTTAGACATGGTCCAATCAAAAACCTTTTCTTCAATTAAGTGCTTTCCCATGTTGTTCTTTTAATGATATATACTGAAAAAATCTCTAAATATTTCTTGGAGAGTTGAATTTTTCAAATATATCCTCAGAAAACATTTGATTCATTTATAGAAGTCTGAATCAATTTTTTTTTTAAGATGAGAGGGAATGAGTGGAGTTTGAGAAAATTTCTTACCTTGATCTTGTGAACTCCACACCTTTGTTCTGGTGTATCAGGAAGTCTTTTTCATATAGCTTGTTCCAGTCCTCAGAAAAAAATTGAAAGAAACTTATCTAAAAATAATCTAGACTTTTTTTGAGTTTCTTTGTATCTGATCAACCTTGGTTAACACTTTCCCTTTTTTTAAGCAATCGATCCTTCCTGTTTGTCAAGAAAAATTACTTTTGATGTTTTGTATCAAATTTTTCAGTTTTAACTGGTGAAATTGAATCAAATTCTGATGATTTGATCATGTTTCTGATAAATTTTATCAGATTCTGATGATTCATTATATCCTATCAGATTTTATTTGATTCTTACCAGATTTTCCTTGTTACCATCAGACAAGATTTCTTAGTTCCCCTGGACCTATTGACATATATAACTAACATTTAATTAAGAAAAACTTAATATATTACTAAACGAAAGTTGGTTAGAACACACAAAAAAAATTAAACAAGCAAAAACAAACACCGATAGACCTAACTACTCATCCTCTTCATCCAACACGTTATACATGCACTTCACATATAACCAGAGACTGGTTATTCTTCATGTATGAAAGGTTGATGGAACCAGGGAAGCAACTCTTAAGTTTCTTGAAGTGCCAGTTCAGCTCTTGTATAACAACTTCTCACACCTCCAAAGTCAAGCTGACTTGTGATTACTTTGGTTACGAAATGAGGGTAGATCAGAAAAGGATTACGGTCATGGACGTTTCCTTCTAAGTCTCTCATGAGAAACTTAGCATAATTGTAAGGTTTTTCCTGTACAATAGCATGCGCCACTTCCATCATCCTGTAAGACAGCTCATTAAAGTGTCCACTCTTTTTCGAAAAGCAAACACTCAGCTGTGTTACCAAATATTGAAAAGGTGGTATGGACCCAGATTTGCAAATTTGCCTTGACAAATTGTTTGAGTTGTAGCCCATTTCAGTCAAGGTCCGTTGCACCTCTGCCTTTTCCAATATGCTGATCTTTCGATAATCACCCAATTTGAGGACATCTCTGAGTGTTTCCTCTTTTAGGGTGATCTCTACCCCCATAACCTCACTTCTTATCCACATAGAAGTGCCACTCATAACAACTTGAGCATTCCACCAGAACTCCTGAAGAAGTTCCGGATATATGGTGACATGTGTAGACATGGCAAAGCCCAAGGGACTTCTCATGATCATATTGTATACATACCTGCAATCCTCCCATGCAGGTCCTTCTAAGTTGGATCTTAGTCTGAGATTATGATGTTCGTAAAGTTTGAGAGGGAATTGGTTTGATTCCATTGATTTTGGGTGATTCATTTGAAATAAGAGGTTTTTCTGATGGTAGGCTTTTGAAGAGAAGATTTTGTTGTGAAGAATGTCTCTTTCAGATTGTTAATATTTATAGGTGAAAGTGATAGTTCCATATTAACAAAAAAAAATTCTTCTCTTCATTTAAGACGATATCTATTGCAGTGAATATGACAGTCTACTAAGCCTTTTATGTGAGTAAGCATTCAGTAGGTGGGCGGCTACTTTCATAGCTCCTAATGATATTGGTGCTTACGTGTTTCTGTTAAACTCCTTATAACCGAATGACGTTGCATGCTCAAAAAAATCTCCTTTTGTAAAAAGACATTTGTGACGATTGAATTCTTTGGATTTAATTTTATCTTCATGCATGTCATCAATGTTTCCCCCTCCTTTTTAAAAAAAAAATTAAAAAGAACTATAAATTTATACAAATGGAATATGTATGAAGATATGGACTTTTGTTGATTACTAATTATTATGTACATTTAAACAAAAGTTTCAGATGTAAATCAGAATTTCTGGTAAATCATCACATTTTATTGATGATTTATTAAATCTTCTGATTTATCATCAGATAGATGAATTTCTGCATCAGAATTTTGCTTAATTGTCCTTTCATTCTCAGTATCTTGGTGATTATCAATTTGCTTTTCATTTTGTCTTGCTTTTATTTCTGAAGCATTTTCATCTCTTAAGTTGACCATGCCAAGTTTGCTGATCAAAAAATTATGTCTCTTTTCATCAAGAGGTTTTGTAAATATATCAGCAATTTGGTTTTCAGTTGGAACAAAATACATTTCAATGTTACCTTTCTCCACATGATCTTTTATGAAGTGATATCTGACATCTATGTGTTTGGTTCTTGAGTGATGAACTGGATTTTCTGTTATTGCAATTGCACTCTTTGAATCACACAAAATTGGTATTTTTATCAGATTTACTCCATAATCCTTCAGTTGAGTTTGCACCCATAGCACTTGTGAACAACAGCTTGCTGCTGCAACATATTCTGACTCTGCTGTTGATGTGGCAACACAGTTTTGCTTCTTGCTTGCCCAACATACCAATTTTTCCCCCAAGATTTGACAAGCACCAGATGTGCTTTTTCTGTCAATCTTACACCCTGCATAATCTGCATCTGTGTATGCAATTAATTCAAGGTTTGTATCCTTTGGATACCAGAGACCAAGTTCTGAAGTGCCTTTTAGATATTTGAAAACTCTTTTCACAGCTTTTAAATGAGATTCTTTAGGGTCACATTGATATCTGGCCAGAAAGCATGTAGCAAACATGATGTCTGGTCTACTTGCAGTTAAGTATAACAATGACGCTATCATCCCCCTATAGGTTTTAATATCTACACTTATTCCATCTTTATCAGAATCTAATTTGTTCCCTGTTGCCATGGGAGTTTTGGAAACAGAGCAGTTTTCAAGTGAATATTTTTGTAGAATTGTTTTGACATACTTTGATTGACTAAAAAATATTCCATCAATTCTTTGTTTGACTTATAACCCTAAGAAAAAGGTTATTTCACCCATCATGCTCATTTCAAAATGGCTGGTCATTAATTTTTGAAACTTTTTGCAAAATTTTTCATTTGTTGATCCAAATATAATGTCATCAACATATATCTGAACCAACAAGGTATGACTTTTGTGTGTTTTGAGGAAAAGTGTGGTGTCAATAGTACCTTTGGTAAATCCAGAATTGAGTAAGAAGTTTGATAATGTTTCATACCAGGCTCTAGGAGCTTGCTTCAATCCATACAAGGCTTTGTTTAATCAATAAACATGATTTTGAAATTTTGGATCAACAAAGCCTTTAGGTTGTTGCACATAAACTTCTTCAATTTTATCATTTAGGAAAGCTGATTTTACATCCATTTGATAAACTTTGAAACCCTTGGATGCAGCATAAGCAAGAAAAATTCTTACAGCTTCTAATCTAGCTACTGGTGCAAAGGTTTCATCATAATCAATACCTTCTTGTTGACAGTAACCTTTGACTACTAACCTTGCTTTGTTCCTTGTGATTATGCCATTTTCATCAGATTTATTCCTGTATACCCATTTTGAACCTATGACAGATTTGTCTTTGGGCTTAGGTACCAGATCCCATACCTTGCTCTTTTCGAATTGATCCAGCTCCTCTTGCATAGTTTGTATCCAATCTGGATCATTCAGAGCTTCTTTGGCAGATTTGGGTTCTATTGTGCTTAAGAACCCAGCATATGCACATTCATGTGCAGTTGTAGATCTTGTTCTCACACCATCAGCTGGATTGCCAATGATATCAGAATGAACATGCCCTTTGATCCATCTTAACCTGTTTTGCACAATTGTTGGTTCTGATGGATTTGAAGTTTCCCCCTGTTCAGTTACCTCTGTTCCATGTAAAGCACCAGAATTTTGATTTTCTGTTGTGCTATTTACTTGTTCTTTAGGGTTAGTACATGATATTTCTGATGATTTAAATGTACAAGCTTTATCATGTTCTAGAAAATCTTCTGATATCATTTCAAAGAGATGCTCATAATTTTCCTGTTTGTCAGAAAAGTTTATTTCTTTTATGTATTCATCAGAAACTTCAGTCTCTGATGAGTCATCAAATGAGATATATAAACTTTCTCTGATTATCCTTGTATTAAGAATAAAAATTCTATAAGCTTTTGAGGACAAGGAATATCCAAGAAAAATACCTTTTTCTGCTTTTCTGTCAAATTTTTCAAGGCTTTCAAAATCATTGAAGACAAAACATCTACAACCAAATGTGTGTAAAAATTTTACACTTGGAATTCTATTATTTATAATGTTATAGGGTGTTTTGTTTAGCCTTTTGTTGATAAGAGTTCTGTTTTGAGTAAAACATGCATTTGCAATTGCTTCTGCCCAAAAGTGGGAGGGCATTTTGGCATATGCAAGCATTGTTCTGGCAGCTTCTACTAAGGTTCTATTTTTTCTTTCAACAACCCCATTTTGTTGAGGGGTTCTGGGAGCATAAAAGTCATGAGAGATTCCTTTGTTTACAAGAAAGCTTTCAATTTTTGAATTTTTGAATTCTGTCCCATTGTCTGATCTGATCCTTCTTACTGTTAGTTTTAACAGATTTTCAATTTTCTTTATAAAATTAGTGATCAAATCAGGTGTTTCACTTTTCTTTCTCAAAAATTCAACCCATGTATATTTGGAAAAATCATCAACTATTACTAGTATATATTTCTTTCCACAAAAACTTTCTGTACCTATGGGTCCAGACAAATCCATGTGTAAAAGTTCCAAATTTTGTGTAATGGAAGATTCAGAAATTGACTTGTGAGAGCTTCTTTTTTACTTTCCCATCTCACAAGCATCACAAATTTTATCCTTTTTAGAGGATATGAAAGGTAACCCTTTTACCAGACCTTTACTTGCTAATTTGTTTAGGTTTTTGAAATTTAAGTGAGCCAATCTTTTATGCCACAACCAACTACTTCCTTTGTTGATTTTTGAAAATAAACATAGTTTAGGATGTTCATTTTCTTCTTTGAAGTCAAAGTAATAGATTGATTGTCTTATTCTTTTCCCACTCAAGTATATTTTATTATCATCCATACCTATTAGTAAGCATTTTTCTGGTAAAAATGTTACCTGAAAACCTTTGTCATAGAATTGACCACAGCTCAGCAAATTATACTTTAAGCCTTCAACATAAGCTACTCTTTCAATGGTCAAACATCCATACCTGATACATCCGTATCCCATTATCCTTCCTTTCACTCCATTTCCAAAGTTCACCATTTTACCTAGCTTTGAAACAAAGTTGCTGAGTAAGCTCCAATCTCCAGTCATGTGCTTGGAGCTTCCTGAGTCGCAGTACCAGATCTGCTGCACATGATGGTCCTGAAATGGAATGATTAGAGGGTTTTAGGTACCCAGGCATGCTTGGGTACAATTTCTGATGATATTCTGGTTCTATTATTTCTTCTAGATGACCTTTCATCAGAATTTCTGTTAAATGCTGAGCCATTAACAGAATTTTTCTTTTTCTTTTGGGGATGGTGTTGAACAAGCTTCAGTATTTCAACACACATACAGGAATCATCAGAAATTTCTGATTTTCCTTCTTGTGATGGAATGAAGGGATAGTTTTGAAAAGATGAGTGAACTGCTTCTGGAGTTTTTACAAACTCTTGACTGTATTCACTTCTTTTTGGTTCAAAATTTGGCTTTTCAAAGGAGTATTCAGAACATGTTGATTTGCAAATTTCAGAATCAAATTCTGATAAGAATTTATCAGAAGTCTGTTGAGTTGCTTTTACAAAGACAGTAGGTTTGTTATTATTTGTTCTTACATAACCCAACCCTACTCCTTTGTTCTTTGGAGTGGACTCTATGAAATTTATGAATTCTTTTGCCTCTTGAAAACCTCTTACGTTAATTTCTTTATCATTGATTTTCTTGTAAAGATCTCTTCTTTCATTTTCATAGAACTCAATTTTAGCTCTTTGATCTAAACTTTGTTCTATAAGTAATTGGTTTTCAAGAATGATTTTATTCAAGGTCCTTTGCAACTCATCAGATTTTTTACCATTTGATTGATGTTTAACTTGCAAGTTTAAAAAATCTGACATGAGCTCATTTAGCTTGTGTTTAAGATCAAAATTGTCTAAACTTACATGTTGTCCTGAAGTTTCTGGTATGTCATCAGAAAGTGCCATGAGACAGAAGTTGGCCATTTCTTCTTCTTCATCATCAGAAGAATCATCAGATAGCCATGTATCTGTTCCAGCAATTAAGCTGACTTGCTGTTGTTGCTTCTTACCTTCCTCAAGCTTCTTTTCATAGTAAGCAACATCTTTCAGCTTCTTGGTCTTACACTCAGATGCATAATGACCTTTTTGCTTGCACTTGTAACACACCACCTCAGCCTTTCCTTTATCCTTAGATCTAACTTCTTCTTTAGATCTATCATCCATCCTCCTTCTATCACTCCTCTGGTACCTCTGGCCTCCTCCCCTCAACCTCTGCTCAAACATTTTGGTGAGCAGTGCTATTGCATCAGCAAAGGCTGAAAAATCTGATGATGAATCAGAAGTTTCAAAGCCTGGCTGTTTGATGGTTGTGGATCATTGGAAGTTGTTTGTCTCTGTGAGTTAGAGATAAGAGCTAAAGATCCCCCTCTTTGAATGGTTTCTTCAAATATTTCTTCCTCTCTGGGGATCAAGATGCTATATAAGTCATGAAGACTCATGTTTCCTAGTTCTAAGGTTGAGGACAAAGTCATTGTGAGACTCCTCCATTCTCTAAGCAAAGCATCAAGAAATTTTATGTTTCTTTCATCATTTGATTTAGTTATTCCAAATTTCTTTAGCTCGTTTAAAAGTTTTGTGAACCTTTGATATGTGTCATTTAACTTTTCATTAGGTAAACTTTTAAACCTTTTATAGGATGATACGTTGTTTGTTCTCTTGTTTCTTTTCATCCTTTCTCCTCCTTCACAAAGATTTTCCAACTGATCCCATATTTCCTTAGCTGATGCATAAGCATCAACTAGTGAAAATATGTCATTGGGGATGGCCATTATTAAGAGTGATTTTGCTCTTTCATCCCCTGCTACCAGTTCCTTGTCTTCCTCACTCTAAAGTATTTCACTTTTGGGAGCTCGGGAGGTAGGGATAGCAGGTAGTTGGTCAGTTGCTGGAATTGCAGGTATTTCAGTCATTGGTATATGTGGACCCCTTTCAATGGATCTAAACAGAGCTTGGTCATGACCATTAAGGAAATTGACCATCCTGATTTTCCATTGGGGGTATTCCTCCCTGACCAGAGTCGGAGGTTAGGACATAGAACCAATGTTGAAAGCATTATTCCAGGTTTGAAAGCTGGCCATATTTAGAAAAAAGAAGAAGTGTGATTGATCGTTCGAAAATAATTTATTCAATCTGCTCTGATACCAATTGTTGGACCCAGTATGGCCTTAACAACTTCTTTTTACGTAATATGGCAAGTGATTTCAGTATATGTGAAAAAGATGTGCGGAAATGGAAATCAGACTTTCAAGAAACAAGACCTACAGAATTATCAAGTTTATATCACTTTGAAACAAATTAGTTTAACAAGGTGATTGTAAGATTATTATCTAATACAAATGAATCTTGATTTCTATGGGTGAGAAGAGCAGTGGAGTTTGGGTGTTTGTATGTGAACGCTAAGCTTCAAACTCAAGTATCTTCTGCCTCTCGAGCCTTCTATTTATAGACGGCTGTGGACATGAATAAACAATTGTTTATTCATGCAATAAGTCCTGCGTAAAGTAGCAATTTGACATATTCATTGAATCCATCATTCAAGTTGCATTTGTAATCATGAAAACCAATAATGTCATGCTTCGGTCATGGGTGGCAGGATAGAGTTGTGATTTTTAGACAAGTGGGTCTTTTATCAGAATTTCTAATAAACCACTTCATTAGAAATTCTGGTGAACAAATCATCAGAAAGTTTGATGATCAGAATTTGTCAGAAACTGATGATATTTCATCAGAAATATCATCAGATCCATCAGAAATGACCTTCTCTGATAATCCAAATCAACTCTTGATCAACTTGTGATTCTTTGTAGTAGATACTTTGCTTTTCAGTTGTCCCAACTGATTTTCTTCATCTTGCTGTGTTCTTCAGGACTGTTATCTTCTTCAGAGATCTAGTTGATTGAGATTTTCTTCAATACTTACAAATAAAGTTTCATAACAGGTACAATTTGATGTTACGATCAGAAAAATTCTTTTAAAACACTTTATTTATGATATAATATCAGTATGATATCAAACATATGTGTGTTTCTTAGTTTAAAACCAAACTATGCTCCATAGGGGCATTTTGGTAATTTCACACATAGTTTTGAAGGCAAATTTGGGAATCTGAGTCCATAACATATACCTACTGTAAAAATATATTTAAAATAATTTATAAAATCAGTAGGTAACAAGTCTTGGTTGGTAGTTATGGTTTAAAACCATACTACGCGCCGAAACGGCGTTTAAGTCGTTAAATGACAATGTATGCGATCTTTTTGGAAAACTGATATTATGGTCAGTTTTATATGACCAAAATATGTTATTTAATATGACATATCAGTAGGAAAAAGGTTTTGTAAGAAATCATGATTTAAAACCATTTTGTGTGTTATAAGGACATTATCGTCATTAAAGAACGTAATACAAGCACTTGTGCATAAACTCAGTTTATAATCTGAATTGACATCCCAAATTATCCTAATTATGATATTAAATCAGTAGGCAATGAGTTTGGTATAAGGAATTATGCTTAAAACCGATCTATGCGCCTAAAGGGCATTATGGTCATTTTAAAGCACAATTTACTATATTATACGTAAGCTCAGTTTATGATCAGATTTGTAACATCAAAATATGTTAAACATGTTAACATATCAGTACCTAAATTGTTTGAAAGCATATTGGTGTCTAAAACCTTATTTTTGCTAAAAAGGGCATAATAGTCAAAGTACGGCATATTAACGGAAACTTGCATAAGACTCGGATTACTAGTATGATCGTGTAATTTAACCCCAGGGGTTAGGCCATATTATAATACGATCATAACGGAACCTAAAATCAGAAGCATACTAGTCTAATTCGGCTTACAACCAAAAGTCAACGTAGAAGTCAAACTACGCAACTTTCGGTTGCGAAACGACCCTAAACTTAGAATTGTCGGGTTAAACATGTTTAGACATGTTTAAAGAATAATTACCAAGCTATTAAAGTGTTAAATATAATCTATAACCTTTGTATTATTGGTTTTAATTATTATTCACAATTCTGCCAAGTTTGACTTTTTACCTAAATGGTTTGACTCGACAATTAACTAAGCAAACGAAGGAATTAGGAGGTGCCCTTTTAAGGGTTATTCACCTACCTATCTATGGTCTTATACCCACATTCATTTTGATCAGTGGCTGGACCATTAGAGTTTAAACCGAAAGTCAAAGTTAATTTACGATAACTTGACTTTTCGGTTTTTAAAACATAAAACTAAACTAATGAGAGGGCTAAGATACTTACAAAGGGTCCTAGCTATCTTTTCTACAAGAAAATGAGTTCCAACCAGATTATAAAGCTCCAGGTTGAGAGATGAGGAGGAATGAATGAAAATGAGCAATGAAATGGTTGGGTTCTCATCCTATTTATAGGTTTTGGATAAGATTAGGATTAAGACAAGTGTTTGAAGGGGTTAACCAGATCACTACACCTGTTAGTACAACTGTATAATTGTCTTGAAGCCCAAGGATTCGGTTTTGATTGGATGAGAATGGAATAGAGTGGAGACCAAGCAAAATTCGTATCTGGCACCTGCATACGGACCGTATGGTCCTTGGTATACGGTCCGTAAGGACCCTGTCAGCTCAGGAAAGTTTCAACAGTTGACACATTTGGCCCCTGCACTTGCATAGTTGAGTTTTTGGCACTTCTAACACCCGTTAACCCCATTTCTAAGCTCTATAAGGAAGTTAAAGTACATTTAAATTCAACCATGCTCAAAAATATTATGGAGGCCAGTTCGTTCGGTCGTACGGTCGCGTTTTTCGCTTAATTACGACGAACGTTCTAACGGACGCAAAAACAATCCAGATTTCGCGACGGATGGTATTTTGCATTCTCATCATTAAAATATAAAATTTTAATGATTACAAAAATTCATGGATGTACGGATATGGTCAGAACGCAGGATATGCGCGAATATGCATACTTTTGCAGTTTTGACGCTTTTAGTCCTTTAACGCATAAAGTTGTGCGAAATGTCATTTATTGATATCCAATTAATTACTTGTTTAAGAATATATCTTTCGTGGGTGGTCATTCAGAGGAACAAGTTTGGTATGATGACACTTTTAGTCCCTTCGGTTTCATATTTTGATTGTTTTACAACTTTGGTCCTTCAATACCCAATCTTTCACATGATTAGGATTTAGGACACGTGTCTTCACATAATTGGACACGTTTTTACGTGGTTTGAAAACTGAAAGCACAAAGCAGATAATTGAAAGATACTGCAATTTGTTAGTAAACATGAAGAGGGTGAGCATCATAAAGGATAATGAAGAGTTGATTGAGAAACTGGCTGATGCATTGCCACATGAAACTTGGGGCACATACTTGATGATGTTAAGAAATAAGAAAGGGTTTAACAATCTAACTTTGAGCAAGTTTATTGAGAAATTGGAAGCTCGAGAGATGGAACAAAGGAAGATCTCAAGAATGAAGGATTTTGATGGTGAACAAGATATCAATCTTTATTATAAAGCAGGGTTGAATGAAAAAACCAACATGTCACCAAAGGTTGAGACAACATTCAATGCTAAGAGTTCATCAGGAAGTTCTTCTAAAGGTTCAAACAACAAAACAAGTTTTTCTTCATACCCATCATTTGATCCAAACTTGACAGCAACAAAGAATGGCAAGAAGTTACAATGCAACATTGTGTTGAATCTTGAGAATGATCAAGATTATTCAGAAGAAGTTGCAAAAAGTCACATGTCTTTGCTGGGGACTGTGTTGGAATCATATGGGAGCTTAGTAACGGGTCGGATCGGGAATCCAATGTTGACAAAAGAGGATTACGATCAGATAGATGCGGATATAAAATGGTGTTTAGCAAGTGTGTTAAGGAGAGCAGAAAAGTTTAAACAAATTACGGGAAGAGATGATTTCCGTGATGCAAATGTTTCAACTTTAGGTTTTGATAAGTCTAAAATTACTTGTTTTCGTTCCAGGGAAAAAGGACACTTCAAGAGAGAGTGCAAGAATCATGAAGCAAGTGGAGCTCAAAATCCTTTCAACAACAACAATGACTACTATCGAAAAGCGATTTATCATCAAGTTGCTCAACAGCCAAATCAACATCAACCACAAACTGCTCATGCAAGAAAGGAGATTGAAGAATTGTCAAAAAGAGCTTGTATGGTGAATCAAGAAGATAAAAAATCATCAAATGGATTCAGTTGGGACAAATATGTTTCAGCCGATGGTAAAGCATGTTTGATAGATCAAGATGGTGAAAAGTTACCAGAAGGGTTTAGCTGGGAAAATTTCAGTTGGGATGACTATGATCCTAACAAAAATTCAAGTCACAAAGCTTTTGTTGCTCGAATTGAAGAAGATAGTGATAATGATAATGATTATTATGCAAAAAGAATGAAGGAGCACTTGAAAATGATGGAAGAAAGTGACAGTGATGATGAAAAAGCTCGAAAGAAAAAGAAGAAAGTTAAAAAACCAGTCAGCAGTGATGATGAAGAAGTTCTGGTGATCAAAAGAAAGGTAAAGGAAGTTCCAGCCTTCAAAATTGATGCAGAAGCTGATGCAAGAAAGATTCCTGTGAATTGTGAAAACTGTGAAATTATAAAGAAGAAAAACAGCTGATTAACAACATAAACAGGTTGAAAGAATCCTATGATGTGTTGAACAAAGCCATGAATCAATACAATGAATCAAGTAGTGAACAAGCAACAGCTATGAAGACACTTCAGGGAGCTTTCATGACAAAGCAGAAAGTGGTCAATAATTATATTGAGAAATGTGCTGTGTTGGAACCAAAACTGGAAACACAAAGGATTGAAACTGAAAGAGTTAATAGGTTGTTAAAAAGTTACTCATGTACTTCTTATGTCATTGACAGGATTTATCCAACTGTTGAAGGCATGAAGGTTTTTTGAAGAAGAAGTATCTGAAGAAAAGATTCATGTAAAGAAGAAGGATACTAAAATGAAGAATTCTGGTAAGAAATAGAGTGTTAGTTACAACAAGTTTCCACCCCCGCTAGAAAATGGATATTCGCCAAGAAATCCAAATTCTGAAAGAGTCGAAAAGGCAACCAACTTAGTGTGGGAGTCTGAATCATCTGTCAATTTGCCAGAAAACATTGATGTAACTTTCACTGCATCTGACACTGATCAACAGTCTCAATTGATGAAGAATCGTGGATCATGTGTTGGATAAGGATGAAATGGAGGAGTCTCAGTCAGAGTGAAAGTCTGAGTCCAGCATGTCTAGTCCAACAACCAAAAAGGATAAACGGGTTTACAATAATGAATTCCTGTTATCAAAATCTAATTTGGATGACGAAACATTTAAAGTAGCATATACTTTGAATGATTCTGACAAATTATATTCTGATGAGGAATTTCCAATAAGAGGTGTTAAACCAGATATGATAAAAAAAAGGTTTTCAAACTTATAGAAATTAATATTTCTGAAATAAAAGATGCAAATCTTTCTGAAAAGCCTAAAAAATACACCTCAAGAGTTCAACAAAGAGAAAACAAGAAAAAGGGTTACGGTTCTGGTTATGGTTATCGAAAGAAAGCAAACCATAACGGTAATTTCAAAAAGAAAGGTCTTGGTTTTATTCCACCAGAAAATGATAAAAATGATAAAACTTATAAACCAAAAACTGTATTCGTTTCAGGAGCAAGCTCAGGGGAAGAAGAGAAAAGCTCATTCTGGAAGCAATCAAACAGAGAGTTCCTTGCTAAAAAGAAGCAAGATGAAATAAAGAATGAAGTTGTTCAGAACAAAGAGACAAGACCTGTTTTCAATGCAAAACAATGGGTCATATTGCCAGAAATTGTCCAAAGGCAATACAATCGAAACAGGGAGTCTCTGAAAAACTGAAAGAAAAGATTGTTGAAAATGAACCACCAACCAAACATTTGTTGTTTTCAAAAATTCAAAATTTGAGGTTGGTGAGTGTTCTAAAAGGTTTTACAAGAGGAAAGCAAATCTTGACAACCAAAAATGGGTTGTTAAGAAATCTGATGATAGTTCTAGCGATGATTCTGATTCATCAAAATCAGAGGAGCTATCTTCTGGCGATGAATCTGATTCCACAAAGTCAGAGGAGCCACAGATTGAATCAAAAGGTGAAAAATCAGTACCTCCAATGGATGATGCAAATTTTCCACCATTGAGGGCTGAAAATTTTAAACAAAAAGTTGGAAAAGTTGAGATTTCAAATCAATTCTTTTCTGAAAAGAAGGAATTTGATGTTGAAAAGGCCTTTAACCCCAAAGTAAAACATATTTTTGGAAAAATGGTTGATGGAAAAGTCAAAGGGGTAAAGGAATATTATGAGAAGAAGATGGAAGGCAAGAAACCGAGTGTTGGTTACTCGGAATCACCCAAGGCTGGTCAGGCTTGGGTGGATATATTCTTTGATTGAAAAACCTGACTTGCCAGAACTCCCAGGTTGGTAATTGGGGAGTAGGAATCGGCATCTTTTTTGAGAAATTCACAGGTTGGTAACTGTGATATTTCGATCTTTAAGTGGTAAATCAGGGACATTAGGTTGTACTTGATTTTCTACAAGTGGTTTTGTTGATAAAATCCTAAAATTGTTAAATTTCTCAAGTGTTTGATAAAACAGTGTGATGAATTAACCCCGAACCTACAAGTGGTTAAAGAATTCAATAAACTTTATTTTCCGAAAAAACCATTTTGATTAAAACAAACTTAAGTGTTTTGAAATCATAATGGGAAAATAGTTTGTTGTAAGGGGGAGTTCTGATTGTTTATAATTGTTGTGAATTGCTTAAAACAACAGTTGTCATTTTACTTGTACAGTTTGTTTTTCGAGTTTCTTTAAATGTTTTTGATTTTAGGGGGAGTGAGAAATTTCAGAAAATCCAAAAAAAATTAGAAAATTTGAAAAAGTCAAAAATATGATAAAACAAAAATGAGTTTTGTTGAAAAAGAGGAAATGATAGTACATCAGTGGACTATCACAACATGCTAAAGAATTGTAAAGTCAAATGTGATAAATGATCTCACTGTGGATGTGTCAGTAGGTTTTTACACATTCAGTAGATTGTTTTCGAGATATAAATATAAAATTCAAACTTACTTATATCGTGGGGAATATCTCTCGGATATATGGGTAACCCCCGAAATCTTGTTTGAAAGATTATCTATTTCTGACATACTAGGTCTTTGTGTGTGGTGATATCTGGGGTATTATACCAGGACTTCTGATTTTGCGGAAGCAATAGCCTAGTCCTCGTATAATACTTTGCATAAGCTTTAATCTTAA
Source organism: Helianthus annuus (assembly GCF_002127325.2). NCBI lineage: Eukaryota > Viridiplantae > Streptophyta > Magnoliopsida > Asterales > Asteraceae > Helianthus > Helianthus annuus. The sequence continues at coordinate 135,254,985 of NC_035447.2, read as the reverse complement.
AGCCAGCCCTCAGTACAAAAAATGATTAAACATTGAAAAATGCTAATCATGTGCTGTTGAAAAAAAGATCCCCCAATGGGACACACCAAAAGTCGAGCCGTCATCTCTCTGCACGAACGGAAGTTCTGACCTGAGCTCTCACGGTTTCGCATTTACCCGTTTACAGATATCATTAGTGTACATTCACCTGTAAGACTGAATATAGAAGTCTGGATACGGGAGTATATTCTGAGGTGGGACACGCGAATAAGTTTAAGTGCATAAAACACTAATCTCGTATCTCGAAACAGTTGAACTTTGTGTGAAAATTTAAGTGGATCAGTATACTGACAATCTAAGTGAATTGTTTAGAACTTAAAATGTCTAAAGCTTAACGGTGTTAGTGATTTGTCTCAAAACTGATATGATCCTCTTACACAAACTCACAAAATATTGTTTGTAAATATTTCCTTGTTGCATCTCTTTATATAAAAAAAACCCAAAAAGATTTTAGTTGTGTTTTAGCATAAACTTTTGAAAAATACAAAAAGATTTTCGACAACTGGTGTTGATAAGTTGTTTTTCAAAATTCCAAGTGCTAAACATGATGGACAATCTGTGAGGGGGAGTTTGGTTGAAATAAAACGATTTTCCTGCAAGTGGGTCATCAGAAATTAATATTGTAAAATCATTTATTGAGTTCGTTTTACTACAAATGGTAATCAGAGTACATAAATTTTAAATTTGTGAAATTTATTGTGTGGTAGAGATTGTGCAGGTATGAAATCTGAGAAGAGCCAGGCTATGATTTCTGAGGATTCTGTATTTAGAGAAAACCAGGTTTCAATCCTGAGTAGAAAGTGAGCCAGATAATGATCTTGAACATGTGAAAGCCAGATTACGATCCTGAGCACAAGTCAAGGGGGAGTCTGTTAATAAAGGGAAGATTGTAGAGCCAAATAATGATCCTAGAGCTAAAGTTCATGCAAGCTGATGATGCTGATGAACTTAAGGAATCAAGAGATCTGATCAAGAGAAAAAGAGAAGATTGAAGATTGGATCAACATCCGCTGGGAGGTTATCTATTGATGCTGATAGAGAAGAGAAGAGAGAGAGAGATCTGAGGATGCTTTACAGTGTCAGATATTTCAGAGGAGTTCGAGAAGACTGATAAAGATTGAAGATTGAAGACTCGACACTTAAGACTTGTCAACATCCGAGGGGGAGTCTGTTGGTGCATACGTCTGTCGACTTCGTCTTGTATCGAGTCTTGTATGTAAATATATAGATCAGGGCACGTAGTACGAGAAATATGTCAAAAATGGGTTTGGATGTAATTCCGCACGAAATTACCAAATGGTAATTCCACACGAAATTACTGTCTAATTCCGTACAGAATTTAATTCCGCATGAGTCTTAATTTCGTGTGAAGTAATTCCACGCGAAATTACCAGCCTATAAATACCCAACGTGTCATTTCATTTGTAACTTTCCAGTTTCAGTGCCGAATTGCTGCCGAAGTGTCGTCTCGCTGTAAAACTTTGTCAAATCAATCTAACGACAGTTTAAAGTGTATATCTTGCTGAATTGAACTCAATACATTTGTTTCCGCCTCTCGTATTGAGCATAAACTCTTCTGATCGACTCGTTTGGTCGGTAAAACGATCCTACATACCTAAATTGTTTGAAAGCTTATTGGTGACTAAAACCTTATTTTTGCTAAAAAGGGCATAATAGTCAAAGTACGGCATATTAACGGAAACTTGCATAAGACTCGGATTACTAGTATGATCGTGTAATATAACCCCAGGGGGTTAGGCCATATTATAATACGATCATAACAGAACCTAAAATCAGAAGCATACTAGTCTAATTCGGCGCTACAACCAAAAGTCAACGTAGAAGTCAAACTACGTGACTTTCGGTTGCGAAATGACCCTAAACTTAGAATTGTCGGGTTAAACATGTTTAGACATGTTTAAATAATAATTATCAAGTTATTAAAGTGTTAAATATAATTTATAACCTTTGTATTATTGGTTTTAATTATTATTCACAATCTTGCCAAGTTTGACTTTTTACCTAAATGGTTTGACCCGACAATTAACTATGCAAACGAAGGATTTAGGAGGTGCCCTTTTAAGGGTTATTCACCTACCTATCTATGGTCTTTTACTCACATTCATTTTGATCAGTGGCTGGACCATTAGAATTTAAACCGAAAGTCAAAGTTAATTTACGATAACATGACTTTTCGGTTTTTAAAACACAAAACTGAACTAATGAGAGGGCTAGATACTTACAAAGGGTCCTAGCTATCTTTTCTACAAGAAAATGAGTTCCAACCAGATTATAAAGCTCCAGGTTGAGAAATGAGGAGGAATGAATGAAAATGAGAAATGAAATGGTTGGGTTCTCATCCTATTTATAGGTTTTGGATAAGATTAGGATTAAGACAAGTGTTTGAAGGGGTTAACCAGATCACTACACTGTTAGGACAGCTGTGTAATTGTCTTGAAGCCCAAGGATTCGGTTTTGATTGGATGAGAATGGAATAGAGTGGAGACCAAGCAAAATTCATATCTGGCACCTGCATACGGACCGTATGGTCCTTGGTATACGGTCCGTAAGGACCCTGTCAGCTCAAGAAAGTTTCAACTGTTGACACATTTGGCCCATGCACTTGCATAGTTGAGTTTTTGGCACTTCTAACACCCGTTAACCGCATTTCTAAGCTCTATAAGGAAGTTAAAGTATATTTAAATTCAACCATGCTCAAAAATATTATGGAGGCCAGTTCGTTCGGTCGTACGGTCGCGTTTTTCGTTTAATTACGACGAACGTTCGAACGGACGCGAAAACAATCCTGATATGGTCAGAACGCAGGATATGCGGGAATATGCATACTTTCGCAGTTTTGACGCTTTTAGTCCTTTAACGCATAAAGTTGTGCGAAATGTCATTTATTGATATTAAAGCCTTGCCTAGCCCATATAGGGATTCCCGAGAACGTGATCGAGCATCACGGAGTTTCTGGTTCTCTTAAAGGTTGCTCGAAAGCGTAGTTTCGCTTATTGAAGCTTTAAACCCTAATTCTTGGGAATTCGCGTAATCAATACATAACGATCACGGAACCTTGTGAAATTTATATCACTTATTCTTGAGAGTATATTTGAATATTTTGAAGCCCCAGGTTCGTTAAAAGGTCACTCTGAGGTAAGAATTAACATGTTGACACGTTTAACCCCTGTAGTTTATAATCTTTCGATTATTTTCACAAACGGCTTCTTATATCCAATTAATTACTTGTTTAAGAATATATCTTTCGTGGGTGGTCATTCAGAGGAACAAGTTTGGCATGATGACACATGTAGTCCCTTCGGTTTCATATTTTGATCGTTTTACAACTTTGGTCCTTCAATACCCAATCTTTCACATGATTAGGATTTAGGACACGTGTCTTCACATAATTGGACACGTTTTTACGTGTTGTTACAGCTGGACTATTTCTAGATGGGGCTCTGTCATGGTGGAACCTTCAGGTTCAGATGATGGGCGAGACTGATGCGTATGCTTTGACGTGGGACGAACTAAAAGAACTGATGCGTAAAAGATATTGCTCTAGGGCAGAGGTCCAGAAGTTGGAGACTGAACTGTGGAACTTGAAAATGGAAGGTCCAAGGATAACTGAGTATGTGCAGAGATTTCACGATTATCACAAGTTGCTTCGCGTCTGGTGGAACCAGAGTTTAAGAGAATCGAACGCTTCATTGTGGGATTGGCACCTTAGATTTTAAGCCTGGTAACAACATCGAAACCCTCAACGATCACCGAGGCTATCGACTTAAGTGTGGCGCTCACTGAAGAAGCGGATAGACTAGGGAAATTTTCCACTTCGGAAGAGAAAGAGGAGACTCCTGTAGAGCCATCTGAAGATAACATGAGAAAGTTTGCGAACTTCAAGAAGGGTACTTGGGTAAATAGCAAGAACAAGGCCAAAAAGGGAAAAGACTACATAGGTATCCTACCTAAGTGCGACAATTGTCTACGTTACCATGTCGGGCGATGTAAATATACAAAATGTGATAATTGTGGCAAGAGGGGGCATCCCAAGGAAACTTGTAGGCAAGGTACTGAACCTAGAAATGGAGGCCAAGATGGTAGCGAGAATTACGGAGGAAACAACGACAACGACAACTATCAAGGCGAGACGAGTGACAAACAAAAACGTGCTCAAGGTTGTCTTAACTGTGGGAGCAAAAAACATTTCAGAAAATACTGCCCTAAGAAGAACCAGGCATAAGGATGAAAGCTCAATAGCGGAGCTAGGGAAGCGCGTCAGAATCCAAACAAGGTTATCCATACGTTCCATATTAGTCAACATTATGCATCTGTGCTACTTGATATTATTATTACAAATTTTAGCTTCAGAGTTTGAAAGTGTACTTGGTTAGTAGCAAGTAAGTTAGATAACCCGTACTCGATAGAACTAGCTAATGGGAAGCTAGTGGAAGTCAACGAAGTAATTGGAATCGGCAAGATAGAACCCGAAGAGCATGAAATTACGCTTGATCTACTGCCAGTTGAGTTGGAAAGCTTCGACAAGGTAACCTGGATGGATTGGTGGTCGAGCGATCGAGCGGAGAGTGATATGCACATCTCGATCGCGAACGAAGAAACGGTCGTAACTCGTGAAGCAGGATACACCTCTACAAGTTACTAATTGCTTGAAGGCATGAAAGTTGTTGCGTGAAGGATGTGTTGTTTTCTTGGCTCATGTCATGGACAAAGGATCCGAAGAACCAAAACACGAAGATATTCCTGTGATAAAGGAATACCCTGAAGGCTTCCCCGAAGACTTGCCAGAATTATCTCCTCAATGACAAGTCAATTTCGCATCGATTTGATCCCAGGCACCGCGCCTGCTATTAATGCACCTTACCGACTTACACCTTCGGAGATGCAAGGATTGTTAGTGTAGTTTCAGTAGTGGATAGAGAAGGAAGATAACAGACCAAGTTTTTCCGTTTTGGGTAACCCCAGTTCTGCTCGTCAAGGGAAAGGACGATAGTTTTCGTACGAACGCCAAACTACCAGGAGCCGAACGAGCTAACCAACCGGAGTCGGTGACTCATGCTAAGGATTAACGAATTACTTATTTAACTAACTGAGAGGGTCCAACTACTATTTCACGACTGATCGATGATCGAGCGTCATTAGCTGTAAATTCAATAAGGAAGTATACAAGGAAATTGTAGGACAATAACTTGCTTTAAACGTATATAAAAATAGTGGTTCCTACATGATGCACAAAACAGTTTTACACAGAATACGAAACTTTGAGAATCTAGAAAACATGTACTTAGAACCTTTGGGAACCAAGGTCCAAACTCGTAAGGGTTGTTGCTTAGGAACCACGCCTGTTGACTCAAGCAAACCCCACTATCCTGATATATATGCTATTTCAGTTAACCAGGCAGAAAGTACTCAAATTCCTTTTGTTGAAATTCCCACTTTCGCTTCTAGCAAGTAGATGCTTGCCTCTCTACGCCCCTAAATGGTAGTTGCATCACGTAAATTTTCTCCGCTGAGAGCGAACGCACATCTGCTTCGGTACTTAGTCATTTATCCAGTTTAGCAAATACTCATTGTTTCATTACCTGGAAATTTATATGTCACGCATGCGGTTTCATTTCGAATAAATGCTTCATTGAAGTTCAAATATTATTTTGCTAAATCTAACTAATGGTTTATGATTCGAATAACCTGCGTTATTGTAATTGTTGGCTCCCTTGTTATCAAGTCAACACACTTTCTTGAAACTTCTTTCTTTCAAGTTACATTCATAGTTCATCTTTGTAACCACACTGAGATTCCCTTGTTGATACGTACGTTTATTATCAGATTACGCTAGAACCAAGTTCAATCGCTTGAACGTATCCATTTTGCATATTCAATTTAAAACGTCATATGGTGTATTGGGAGCATCATATGGCGTGTAACCAAATTCTTTTGTTTCGAGTCGTAGTGGACATGGTTGATCTACGACTCCACTAAATCGTTTGTTGGTTTCGACGCCTTGTGGTGATACTTTCACAAAATTGAAGCTTGCGCTAAGTTGGTTACGCACCTCATACACGGATTTAATTGTTTATTTATTGACTTGCTCTAAATCCATTTTGTCTATCACGATTAAAGCGGTCTCAACGCAGTTGTGCGTTAAGGCAATGGTACACAGATTCATTTCATACCCCAATATACCTCCTAACGATTCTTTCATTGTCGATCGAATGCCTTGCGGTACTTATTACCTTTCATCTTTGATCAGAAACAGTGATTCTTGGAAGTTCCGTATTCAACTGAAAACTCTGTTACATTGTGTAAATCAAAATCTTCAGATTGTTTCAGTGCACTTCCATTTGATTTCAAACACGGTGAACTTGTTCAGTCACCACTATTATTGAATTATGTCAATTACGACACCTTGTGGTGTCGGTACGAATTTGTAGCTTGTGCTAATCATGGTCAACCCTTTCATTCAAAACTACACATACTTTTGTTTGACTTGTCACTTAAACATTCCTAATGCAACTACGAATTTAGACAATGATCCACCAGCTTCGCTTGTATTCCATTCGGTGTATTTTTGCAATTCAAGAATGTCAACACACTAATCCTTACCATTTATTTATTCGAAGATTGACAGATCATTTCATACTTAAGTTGTTGATTTTGAGTTCATATAGCGGATGCTATGGTTTGTGAAAGTTCGTTTGTATACTGTGACCAATTGTTTGAAAATCCACTGGTCAGAACTCCTTTGTTGCACCCCTGTTAACTAAGTTACACTAGATTATACATCTATACATCTCGTGTCCTTTGACATCAATTTCTAGAACACATACCTTTTAACCATTGGATTCTTGTTGTTGTAATATATCCTTGGATTCACCTGCTGAGAATAAAAATTGACTTGGTCTTGTGATTATCTACCTCAGTATTATTCATATACATACACGCATAATGTAACCCTAAGGAGTTAAGGTAGTACAAATTTCGAGAACGAAATTTTCTTAACAGGGGGAGAATGTGACAACTGCCAAATTTTTGTATGCATCCGTACAGTTAATTAATCCATATTAGTGCTTAATGACTGTGCTGAATTACAATTAATTGCTTCCTGATTACTGTATCATACTTACATGTGCATCACATTTTATACTGTCACATCATTTTTACATACAAACTCTAGTGACATAGACGATGCACAAAGCACGGTTAGCACAGTTAGCGGGTAACTCAGAAAATACTGACGATGTTCAGTACATAGACAAATAATGTTTTGAGACCCAGTATGGGCCAGAGATAAGGCACTACACTAGTATGGTGTGTAGGGAAGTAAGGACCATAAAATTGCTTCACTAGGTGATAGTTTAAGTGCCCGAAAGTGACTAAAACCCACATAAAGTGCAGAATTCTGCATATTTCAGCAAAATTCAGCTTTTTAACAAGCTAGTAATGTGCAAAAATATGACTAAATGGTCCTGAATGCTTTCCTAAGTATCGGGAATTAAAAGTATCACAAAAGGGTATATAACAAACACTAAACAGTATAGTTTAGCACTTTAACGAACCGGTATCTAACTGAACAACCGGACACTACCCGAAACATCAAAATTACACTAGAAGCATTGTTTTAATGTTTCTGAGCTAGTTATGATCCCCGAACATCATAACACCTACTAAAAATATCTAATAACCAAGATGTGTAACTAATGCTTGAAATTAAACTAAACATCTAACTAATTAGTTTAACCTATACTAGAACACCCCCCCCACCTTGCTCACGGCCCACATGGCCTATTTGTGGGATTTTATATGATCTTGCAAGATCTCCTTTGATCTTCCCTGGATTCATCAAGATTTGCTAAGGATATGTTATGTACTAAGTAGACATATTACATAATGGATAATAAAATGGTGGAAGATTATAAGTAAAGCCATAACTCTCATTTCTCACATCACACTCATCTTCTTCCTTTCCTCTTGTCTTGCTCACGGCCACAAACAACATCCACAATCCCACCATTTTCATTTCATCTTCATCCATTCTAAGGAGTACACAAGGTGTAAGGGGCTAAGTTAGGAAGCTTGGAGCTTTCGGAAGTCGAAGGACCTTCACCGTTTGCTTTTATCCACTTCATTTCTACACTTGATCATCCCTAGCCTTAAGCTAGTAGTAAGATCTTCTACTCCTCATTTTGCATCTATTTTAAGTGATTAAAAGATGTTACAAGATGATTATCATAAAGAATACTAAGAAACAAGAAGTTGAAACATGAAAATAAGCTTAAAATTATAAGAAAACTTAAAGGAATCATGTTGTTTAGTGTTGTTGTGATATTTGATGAATGATTGTTTGTGTAAATGATGTAGATCATTATATGATCTTGCTAGATCATGATTGAAAACATAATCTAGCAAGATGAGAGGATGAAAATGTTAGAGAATTATAAATCATCCTCATGAAAGACATGAACTTGAAAATATATATTGCTTTCTAGAAAAATAATAATCAAAGTGGGTTAATAATCATATAGATCTAAAATTTATGAATGGTTTCCAAAAGAACTGTTTTGGTCAAAAATCACTAAAAGATAATGCAACCAAACTTTATGTAAATGGGGAATGATGCTTGGTATGATGAACAAAGTGAAGGATCACTTAAGCGTAAAATGCACAAGTGACACAAGGATTTATACGAGGAAAAAGCCCTTGATCAATGAATGACCTCCGGCATAAAAAACCTCGGGTGATGGAAACTACCGATCACCAAACTTCAATATAACAAATAATGGTTACAACTTCGGATGGTAACGAGCTAGGTACAAGGATCACTATAGTATCGTATGCTAAAGCGTGTGAGAAATGTCTTGTGTCTTCTGAATGTTCAAGAGTGCCATTTATACAAGTGTGTGTGGTTCTATTTTAGGCAAATCACCTAACTACTAGCCCGTTACCCCTTTAGAAATAGAAGTAAATTTAGCCTAAATAATCGCCCTTGAATTGTGCTGAGTTTCCATATTCGTCATAACGTCCATCTTTGATTATGCATGTGCGAGATTAGCATGACAGATTCCTTGTTTATGTTGCTAAGATCTGATCCAACTCGTAATTCCTGCAAGATAACATTAAGTCCAAAGAGAACAGTCGTTAGTATGAGGATCCTTAGAATGATCCGTGATCCTGATCCTGGAGCTCCTCTGAGGATCACTTTCTGCCAAAGAAACAAGGATCACTTGTCAGGATCACATGTTAGGATCACCTGTAAGGATCATAGGTCATAAAAATCCAGCCCTAACAATTGCCCCCAAAATATAAGGAGTATTTATGTAATATAAACGAGTTATATTTTGCTGAATCTTATCTATAACTAACTCAACGGATATATAGCCGTTAAGGTGGAACTATCCGTTGCGATCTGACGTCATGGAGGTGACAGCCCTGCACAATCATGATTATAAATAGAAATAGGGATAGGATCGAATGCATTTAAATTCAAAGCAACTCCCTTTATAACCGTATTCAGAAGATCAACCAGGTATTCTCCTTTTCATCTTCTTCTCTCTTGCTCTGTTTTTCTTCTTCTTTCCATTCTTCTGTAAAAGATGTTGCTCCGGAACTCCCCCTGCAAGGATCCTAAGAACAACAGTCCCTTAAAGGGTCAAGGGATCATCAAAGATTCCCCCACCGAGAGGTGTTGCTTCACCGACCCTCAAATCGATAAAATCCGTCGTTGTTTCCCGGCGGAAACCCTTTTCAAGTCTTTTAGTCCTACCGCTTTGAGTGATTTCATCTCTGAGACTTGGGTAGCTTTCCCGGTCACCCCTTTCTTGATAGGATATTCGTATCCTTTTCCTCAATTCACCCAATCTTTTTTCTCCCTTACCGGCATCTGCTATATCCAGGCTATGCCGATGATCTGGAGGGTGTTATACACCCTGGAAAGGATCATTGAGCAAGAGGGGATTGACCTTGGTATGGCGAAGTTGGGTGAGATGTATGATCTTACAACTTTTGGATCCCACCGATATTTGTTCAAGCGAAAAGCTGGAGAGGATCACCCTGTTTTCAAAGTGACCAAAAATGATACGAACTGGAAGCGACGATTCTTTTTTGTTAGGAGAGATTCCATCCCTGATGGGAAGGATTTGCCCAAGGAGTGGGCTACCCATGGTAAGATAGAGGATCCTGGAAGGATCACCATAGAACTTGTTCCTTAGGATAAGGATCACTAACATTTTCTTGTTTATTGTGCAGCTATATCCGTTGCTCATCTTAGGTTGACTCCTGCTGCAAAAGAGAGACTCTTGGCCTTTAAGAAGCTTGATCCGGAGATAAGAACTTTTCAGGTTTCCCTCCAAGATTCTCAAGAAGTATCCTCTGCCTCTGTCACAATGTCAAGTAAGTATCCTCATTTAAAAAGTAATTCTATGTAGGATTTTCAAGTTTAATTAGAATACTTATCTTATTTTGGTTGTGTAGGTGCTGGGAAATCCTCTAAGTCTGCTTCAAAGTTTGGCATCGATGATCTCACAAATGTCAAATCCTCAAGGAAGAAGACTCCTGCTGCTAGCCCAACTGCTTCAGCCCCTAAAGCGCCTATCAGGGGTAAAGGAAAGAAGAGAAAGGCCTCTGAGGATTTACAAGGTCTGCCCCTGCTCCGCCAACAGTTCATGGAATACTTCAACGAGGTAAGGATCACTGCCCCTGTTTGTTATCCTGACAGTTTTGAGGATCACTTGTTTCTGACATTATGCCTTGTTTTCCTTGCAGAAATTTGTTGAGATAGAGACTTATGTTGGCCACGTCGAGGATCAAGACCGCCAAATCGCTGACCTCCAACAAATGGGTGTGCTGAAGGATCTTAAGATTGCTGATCTTGAGAAGGAGCTCCGGGCCACCAAGGATTATGCTGCCAAAATGTTGATCAATTTTGATTATGAGAAGCATGAGATCACCCAGGATGCCAAGGTTTCTGCTGCAATAACCATGTATAAGATCCAGCTGCAGATGGCTATGGAGGCTCAGGATCCTGCCTTCGACAAAAGCACATGGGATGTAGAGGGTTGGAAGGCGAGGCTAGCAGAGCTTGAGGATGATGAAGAGGCTGAGGAGATCCCCATGCTTGAGGGTGGAGAGGCTGGCAAGGATCATGCTGGTGAGGCAAGTGGAGCTGGTGGTGACGGTGCAGCGAAGGATTGAGCTGCAGGATTGGGCGATAAGGAAATTTCTAGACATAGCCGGAGCCCAATTTTTTGTTTAGTGGTTGTTGATGTTTTAAAACAATTATGGTCTGTATTTGAACAATAGTTTAGGGTTGAGGATCCAGGATCCTGTGAACAATAGGTAGAATTACAAATGGTGGAGGGATCCTCTGTTTGGGGGATGAAGCCATTGTGATCCTGCCGCCTTTTAATTTCCTGCATGCTATGCCCGCACAAACAATGGACACCTTTTGCCAACCCATGTGGACGGGCCACGTTTTGCTGGTAGAAACATGGGTTGGCAATTTTGACAACTTTGAAGGGTTTTAAACCTTTGTTAATAAAATAACTCTAATCTTTTTGGCTTATCTTGTGTTGTTATCCTTTTAATTTCCAATTGTTTTGATATATATTTGTCTGAGTGAGAAAAGCTTAACCAAATTATGTTTAAGAAGTTTAGGATACGATCCAAGATCAAGTATCCTATAGTTGAAAAACTTCCAAAAAGTAATTCATTTTAAGGATCATGGGTCCAGTTGTCAAGGTCTAAGGGTTATTCAAATGAATAATGAATGAAATTAAAAATAGTTAAGGATCATACCTGAGGATCGAAGTTAGGATCCTAACCTTTAATCAGGATAACCATAAGTAAAACTTTAATGGATAATAAGGATTAAGGATCCTTAATTGTTTAACTTCGAGAACCTGAAAAATGGAATATAACTTGGGACTAAGCCAATATAAAAGATAAGTTAGTAACTGGGGACAAGCCCAAAGGATAACCGGGGACAAGCCCGAAGGATAACTGGGGACAAGCCCGAAGGATAACTGGGGACAAGCCCGAAGGATAACTGGGGACAAGCCCAAGGATCGTATGTAAACTGGAGTATGGCCCTCACTGGCGACTATCCAAACTTAGTGACATGAAAATGCCAAAACCTTAGCTAACGTGAAAACGTTAGAAACCTTAGGAACGGATGTATGGTACGTCTACCATTATACGTAGGATCCTAGGTATAGCCAGTGCGATGAGGTTATCAGCCCCTAAAGCGAGTACTGGTCCCAAAGACGTGAACTATACCAGGATCATCGTGCGCTACAGGCGAAAACTGGGGACAAGCCCAAGGATAACTGGGGACAAGCCCAAATAACTGGGGTTGAACCCAAGGATCTGAGTTGCTTCTGAAGATTGTCGACATTATGCTAAGGATACCTGGACTTATCAGAACTCAAAATCTCGTGAGAGAAGGATGAAGGATACATGATCCTTATCCTTAAATAAGAAGATATGTAAACAAGAGTTCAAGCTTAGGACATTACCAGAGTAAGGATTATTGATGCTTCAGGGATCCTTGAAGGATACTTCCAATGTAAGGATCACTCATGCCAGAAGGATCCTGCTTACATGAAATATTTTTTCAAGTGGACAGCATTCCAGGCTCTTGGTAACAGATTACCTTCCATGGTAAGCAATCTATATGCCCCCTTTCCTGCTTCGGCTTCGATCAAATAAGGGCCTTCCCATTTTGGTGCCAATTTCCCATCAGCAGGATTGGTGGTATTTTGGAATGCTTTTCTCAATACCATATCCACAACTTAGAATTTCCTTATCCTGACATTTTTGTTGTAAGCACCAGCCATTCTTTGTTGGTAGCTAGCCATCCTTATCCTAGCCAGATCCCTGATTTCTTCAATAGTATCCAAGTCTTGAGCCAGGTTTGTATCATTCTCCTCAGGATCACGGGTACTTGTTCTAGCAGTTGGAACCACCATTTCTGTTGGGATCACTGATTCTGCCCCAAACACCAAAGAGAAGGGTGTTTGACCAGTAGCATTCTTGGGGGTTGTCCTATCAGCCCAAAGCACATAAGGCAATTCCTCTGCCCATTTCCCCTTCTTGGATCCAAGTTTCTTCTTCAGATTGTTGATGATGATCTTGTTGGATGATTCTGCTTGACCATTGGCTTGTGGGTGGACTGGTGTTGATGTTATCATCTTAATCCCCCAACTGTCACAAAAGTTAGTAGTCCTGCTCCCAATAAATTGGGAACCATTATCACATACAATTTCAGAAGGAATGCCAAATCTAGTTATAATGTTTCTCTTAATAAAGGATATAACTTCCTTTTCTCTGACTTGGGCAAAAGCTTCGGCCTCTATCCACTTGGAGAAGTAGTCAGTCATAGCAAGCATGAATACTTTTCCACCAGGTGCCTTAGGGAGCTTGCCAACTATATCCATCCCCCATCTCATGAATGGCCAAGAGGATGGTATAGGATGTAGAAATTCAGCCGGCTGATGAAGGATATTGTTGTGTCTTTGACAAGGATCACACTTCTTAGCATACTCCACAGCATCCCTTTTCATAGTTGGCCAGTAGTATCATGTCCTTAAGATCCTTGAGAACAATGCCCTGCCCCCAGTGTGGTTTCCACAATCTCCTTCATGGAAGTCTTTTAACACTTCTTGAACTTCAGGATCCTCGATACATCTTAAATATGGTCCTGCAAGAGATCGCTTATATAGCACATTATTTAAGATTGTGAATTGAGATACCTTAATCCTGAAAGCCCTAGGATTTTCTCCCATAGGAATCTCCCCGTGTTGTAAGTATCTCATGATTGGTGAGATCCATGATTCTGAATAAGATTGAGTATCCTCACTAGGGATCATTGCAGTATCCTCTTCTATTTCCATGGCCACCTGATTTTCAATAGCAGGAGCCAGGATATGGATGATGGGGATACTTATATCCTGTGGGATCTTCAAAGATGATCCTAGATTGGCCAATGCATCAGCTTCTGTATTTTCCTCCCTTGGTACCTGTGTCAAACTGAAGGAAACAAAGGAGAGTGCCAATTCTTTGACTATCTCTAAATATTTGGTTAGTTTTTCACCTTTAACAGCATAGGATCCATTAAAGTGATTGGTGATTAACAATGAATCCATGTATACCTCAAGATACCTGATCCTCATATGCTTAGCGATTTGCAAACCAGCGATTAAGGCTTCATACTCAGCCTCATTATTAGTGGCTTGGAACTCACAAGCTATGGAATGGGGTATTATGTCCCCCGTGGCGATTTTAGTAGTATACCAAGCCCCGTGCCTTTGACATTTGAGGATCCGTCAGTATGTAGTATCCAAGGATCCCTAGTTTCATCCAGCTGCTGGACTTCCAATTCGGCTTCCTTTTGTAAATCACTAATGAAATCAGCCACAAAGTCGGCTAATGCTTGGGATTTGATGGCTGTTCTAGGCTCATATCTTATATCATGGGTGTTTTGGTCAAAAATCACACAAGGATAATATAACCAAACTTTATGTAAACGGGGTATGATGCTTGGTTAATTATAAAAGTAAAGGATCACTTTCGTGATAGAGATGCAAAGACACAATGATTTATACGAGGAAAAAGCCCTTGATCAATATATGATCTCCGGCATAAAAACCCTCGGGTGATGGCAACTACCGATCACCAAACTTCAATATAAAAACAAAATGGTTACAACTTCGGATGATAATGAGCTGAGTACAAGGATCACTATTGTTTTGAGTGTCTAAGTGTGTGAGAGTTGCGTTGTATGTCGTCTCCGTTCTCCCAAATGAGGAAGAGTGGTATTTATACAAGTGTAGGTGACCTATTTTAGGTAAATAGACTAATAATCAGCTCATTACCCCTTTAGAAATAAAAGACAATCTAGCCTAAATTGCCGCCCTTAAATCAAGCTAACTTTCCATATCCTTTGCAACGTCTATCTTTGATTAAGCTCGTGCTATAATTGTGAAGACGCGTCCCTTGATTATGATGCTAAGAGCGTATCCTGCTAGATGTTCCTGCAAAATAATGTTGTATCACACGAAGATAACTATTAGCATGAGGATCCTTCCAATGGTCCATGATCCTGATCCTGAAGTCCTGCTGAGGATCACTATCTGCCAAAGAAACAAGGATCACTGGTTAGGATCACGTGTAAGGATCACATATGATAAAAATCCAGCCCTAACAATTGCCCCCAAAATATAAGGAGTTTAGACGAGTTGTATTTTGATCTTATCTCCAACGGGCAACTCCGAATAACTAGCCGTTAATATCGAACTAGCCGTTGCGATCATTACGTCATAGATGTGACAATCCCTGCAGATCATGATTATAAATAGGAGATAGGGTGAGGATCAGTTTGTATTTAAATTCGAGATATCTTCCCTTTATAATCGCTGCCGAAGATCGATCAGGTATTCTCTTTTCTTCTCTTTTCATTCTTCCTTCTCTTGCTCTGTTTTTCTGCTGTGAGAATGTTGCTCCGAAACTCTCCCCATAAGGATCACGAGAAGAGCAGTCCCCTGAAAAGCCAAGGGATCATTAAGGATTCTCCTACAGAGAGATGTTGCTTTACCGATGCTCATGTAGATAGGATTCGTCATTGCTTCCCGGCGGATGCTGTTTTCAAATCCTTCACATCCACTGCTTTGAGTGATTTTGTTTCAGACACCTGGGTGATCTTTCCTGCAACTCCATTTACCATAGGATATTCGTATCCTTTTCCGGCCTTCACCCAATCTTTCTTTTCTCTGACCGGCATATCTTATATCCAAGCTATGCCGATGATCTGGAGGGTCTTGTATACCTTCGAGAGGATCATCGAGCAGGAGGGGATTGATTTAGGGATGGCAGAGCTGGCCGCGCTTTATGATCTTACCACGTTTGGTTCTCATCGATATTTGTTGAAACGGAAGGCCGGGGAGGATCACCCTGTTTTGAAAGTTACCAAAAATGACACAAACTGGAAGCGTCGCTTTTTCTTTGTTAGAAGGGATACCATCCCAGATGGGAAGGATCTGCCCAAGGAATGGGCCACTCATGGTAGGGTAGAGGATCCTGGAAGGATCACTGTCAGACTTGTCTCAAACGATGAGGATCACTAACGTCTTTTTTTATTTTTTGTGCAGCTATATCCATTGCTTATCTTAAGTTAACCCCTGCTGCAAGAGAAAGAGTCTTAGCTTTTAAAAAGCTCAACCCTGAGGTCAGAAGTTTCCAAGTCTCCGTCCAAGATTCACAGGAAGTATCCTCCGCATCTGCCACTATGTCAAGTAAGTATCCTTGTAAAAAGTAAGTTATATGCTAGATTGTTTAATTAGTAAGGGAACTTATCTTGTTTTGATTGTGTAGGTGTTGGGAAGTCTGCCAAATCTGCCAAGTCTGCCTCCAAGTTCGGGATTGATGAACTTGCCAACGTCAAGTCTTCACGAAAGAAGGCTTCTGTTGCCAGTCCCTCTGCTTCAGCTCCTAAAGCACCTGTTAGAAGTAAGGGGAAGAAGAGGAAGGCTCCTGAGGATCTTCAAGGATTTCCCCTGATCCGCCAACAGTTCCTTGACTACGTCAATGAGGTAAGGATCATTGCCCCTGTTAGTTATCCTTCTCGTATATCCTGCTTGTATATCCTGCTTTTTTGAGGATCACCTGATCCTGAACTTACCTTTTTTCTTTTTTGCAGAAATTTGCTGAGATTGAGACCTACCTTGGCCACGTCGAGGATCAGGAGAGCCAAATCGCTGACCTGCAGCAAATGGGCGTGTTAAAGGATCTCAAGATAGCCGATCTTGAGAAGGATCAGGGTGGAGATGCTGGAGGTGATGGAGCAGCAGAGGTGTGAGCTGCTGGATTGGGCGATGATGGATATTTTTGACTAGGCCGGAGCCCAATTTTTTAGGTTTGGTAATAGTTTCTTGTGGTTGTTGATGGTTTGTGAACAATTTACGGTCTGTAATCTTTGAACAATAGTTTTTAGGGTAAAGGATCCTGGATCCTTCGAACAATAGGTAGGATTACAAAAGGTGGAAGGATCCTCTGTTTGGGGGATGAAGCCTTTGTGATCCTGCCGCTTTTACTTTCCTGTACCTGCTAAGACCGCATAGACAATGGACACCCTTTGCCAACCCATGTGGACGGGCCACGTTTTGCTGGTAGAAACGTGGGTTGGCAATTTTGACAACTTTTTGCAAGGGTTAAAGATCCTTTTGCTAATAATATAACCTTAATCTTTCCGGCTTATCCTGTGTTGTTATCCTTTGTTTATCTTTTTAGTTTCCAATTGTTTTAGAAATATATTTGTAACAATAATTAAGCAAACCATGTTCAAGAAATATAGGATATGATCCTGGATCAAATATCCTATAATTTCACCATTTTCAAGGTAGTTTATTTTAAGGATCATAGGTTCAGTTGTCAAGGTCTAAAGGTTTTTCAAATGAATAATGAAATTAAAAAATAGTTAAGGATCATACCTGAGGATCCAAGTTGGGCTCCTAACCTTTACTCGGGATAATCATAAGTAAGACTTTAATGGATAGTAAGGATTAAGGATCCTTAATTGTTTAATCTTCAAAAACCTGAAAAATGGAACATATCTTGGGACTAAGCCATTGTAAAAGATAAATTAGTAGCTGGGGACATGCCCAAAGGATAACTGAGGATGATCCCGGAGGATCACTGGGGACAAGCCCAAAGGATAACTGGGGATAAGCCCAAAGGATCGTATGTAAACTGGAGTATGGCCCTTACTGGCGACTATCCAAACTTAGTGACATGAAAATGTCAAAACCTTAGCTAACGTGAAAACGTTAGAAACCTTATGAACGGATGTATGGTACGTCTACCATTATACGGAGGATCCTGGGTATAGCCAGTACGATGAGGTTGTCAGCCCCGGAAGTGGGTACTGGTCCCAAAGACGTGAACTATATCAGGATCATCGTGCGCTGCTGGCGGAAACTGGGGATAATCCCAAGGATAACTGGGGACAGGCCCAAGGATCTGCGTTGCTTTTGAAGACTCTTGACGATATGCCGTAGATACCTGAACTATCATAACTCAAATGGTTCGTGAGAAGAGGATGAAGGATACAGGATCCTTATCCTTTGGTAAAAAGTAAGGAAATGTAAGTGTTTTAAGATAAGGACATTACCAGAGTAAGGATCACTAACATTACCGGGATCCTTCGAGGATACTTCAATATAAGGATCACATGCTTGAAGGATCATGTTCACATAAAGTATCTTTTTAAGTGAACAGCATTCCAGGCTCTTGGTAACAAATTTCCTTCCATGGTTAGCAACCTGTATGCCCCCTTTCCTGCTTCGGCTTCAATTAAGTAAGGGCCTTCCCATTTTGGTGCTAACTTTCCGTCAGCAGGATTAATGGTGTTTTGGAATGTTTTTCTTAACACCATATCTCCGACTTGGAACTTCCTTATCCTAACATTTTTGTTGTAAGCACCAGCCATTCTTTGTTGGTAGCTTGCCATCCTTATCCTAGCCAGATCCCTGATTTCCTCAATAGTATCCAAATCCTGAGCTAGGATTGCAGCATTTTCTTCAGGATCACGAGCACTTGTTCTAGCAGTTGGGATCACCATCTCTGTTGGGATCACTGCTTCTGCCCCAAATACTAAAGAAAAAGGTGTTTGACCAGTGGCATTCTTGGGAGTTGTTCTATCAGCCCATAGCACATAAGGTAACTCCTCTGCCCATTTTCCCTTCTTGGATCCTAGCTTCCTCTTCAGATTGTTGATGATGATCTTGTTGGATGATTCTGCTTGGCCATTGGCTTGTGGATGAACTGGTGTTGATGTTATCATCTTGATTCCCCAACTGTCACAAAAGTTAGTGGTTCTGCTTCCAATGAATTGGGAACCATTATCACATACAATTTCAGAGGGAATGCCAAATCTAGTTATAATGTTTCTTTTGATAAAGGATATAACTTCTTTTTCTCTGACTTGAGCAAAAGCTTCAGCTTCTATCCATTTAGAGAAGTAGTCAGTCATAGCAAGCATAAATACTTTTCCACCAGGTGCTTTAGGGAGCTTGCCAACTATATCCATCCCCCATCTCATGAATGGCCAAGAGGATGGTATAGGGTGTAGCAGTTCAGCTGGTTGATGAAGGATATTGCTGTGTCTTTGACAAGGATCACATTTCCTAGCATATTCTACAACATCCCTTTTCATGGTTGGCCAGTAGTATCATGTTCTAAGGATCCTTGAGAATAATGCCCTGCCCCCAGTGTGGTTTCCACAATCTCCTTCATGGAAGTCTTTCAACACTTCTTCAATTTCAGGATCCTCAATACATCTTAAGTATGGTCCTGCAAGGGATCGTTTATATAGCACATTATTTAAGATTGTAAATTGAGATACCTTGATCCGGAAAGCTCTAGGATTTTCTCCCATTGGAATCTCTCCGTCTTGCAAGTATTTCATGATTGGTGAGACCCATGATCCTGCATAAGATTGAGCTTTTTCACTAGGGATTACTGCAGTATCCTCTTCTATTTCCATGGCCACTTGATTTTCAATAGCAGGAGCCAGGATATGGATGATAGGGATACTTATGTCTTCTGGAATTTTCAAGGATGATCCTAAGTTGGCCAATGCATCAGCTTCCATGTTATCCTCCCTTGGTACCTGTGTTAAGCTGAAAGAAACAAAAGAGAGTGCCAATTCTTTGACTATCTCTAAATATTTGGTTAGTTTTTCACCTTTAACAGCATAGGATCCATTAAAGTGATTGGTGATCAATAATGAGTCTACATATACTTTAAGATATTTTACCCCCATATCCTTAGCAATTTGCAAGCCAGCAATTAAGGCTTCATACTCAGCCTCATTGTTAGTTGCTTGGAACTCACAGGCTATGGAGTGGGGTATTATATCCCCCTGTGGCGATTTTAGTAGTATCCCGAGCCCTGTGCCCTTTACATTTGAGGATCCATCAGTGTGTAGTATCCAAGGATCCTTGGTCTCATCCAGCTGTTGGACCTCCAATTCTTCTTCTCTTTGTAGATCACTACTGAAATCAGCCACAAAGTCAGCTAGTGCTTGGGATTTAATGGTTGTTCTTGGTTCATATCTTATATCATGGGCACTAAGCTTTACTGCCCACTTAGCCATTCTTCCTGACATCTCTGGTTTCCTGAGGACATTCTTAATTGGAAAGTTAGTCTTAACAACAATAGTATGGGTTTCAAAATAATGCCTTAACTTAGTTGATGCCATGATTAATGCAAGAATAAGTTTTTCGAGGTGTGAGTACCTGGATTCGGCATCAAGTAAACTCTTACTTACATAGTAGATAGGATATTGTGTACCTTCATGATCCTTCACAAGGACAGCACTTACAGCGGTTGAGGATACCGCCAAATATAAGGATAACACATCTCCTTTTTCGGGCTTTGACAATGCTGGTGCTGAGGACATATATTCTTTAAGGGCTTGTAAAGCATTCTCATGTTTCTCAGTCCATTCAAATTTCTTGTTCTTCCTTAGGATATCGTAAAATTCTTTGCATTTTTCTGAGGATTTTGATATGAACCTGTTCAGAGCTGCTATCCTGCCTGTTAGCCTTTGCACATCCTTAGCATTGGCAGGGGACTTGATGTTTACTAATGCTTTAATTTGCTCCGGACTTGCCTCAATGCCCCTCTGAGTTACCATATATCCTAGGAATTTTCCTGCCTTAACACCAAAGTGGCACTTTGAAGGATTAAGCTTCATGTTATAATTATCAAGGATATCAAATGCTTCCTCCAAATCCCTTAGGTGATCCTCAGCTTTCTTCGATTTGACTACCATATCATCTATGTATACTTCCATAGTTTGTCCAATTTGATCTTTGAACATCATATTCACCAGCCTTTGATATGTTGCACCTGCATTTCTTAATCCAAAAGGCATGGCAATATAACAATACAAACCTGTTGGGGTCATGAAGGCTGTATCCTCTTGGTCAGATGGTTCCATCTGAATTTGTTGGAATCCAGATGATGCATCCATGAAGGTTAACAGTTCATGCCCCGCTGTTGCATCCACCATGGAGTCAATGTGGGGTAATGGGAAAGGATCCTTGGGACATGCCTTATTTAAATCAGTGAAATCGACACATACCCTCCACTTTCCGTTTTTCTTTTGGACAACAACCACATTGGCTAACCATTTTGGATACTTTACCTCTCTGATCATACCTGCTCGAAGTAGTCTCTCTACTTCTTCTTGGATAATGGCATTCCTTTCTGGTGCAAACTTCCTCCTTTTTTGATGGATTGGTTTGATAGACCTGTCAATGCCAAGTTTGTGAGTAATAATCTCCTTAGATATACCTGTCATATCTTCATGTTTCCAAGCAAAGGTAGATTTTCTTCTTTTGAGGAAGGATATTAAGTCTTCTTTCATCTTGCCAAGGATCCCTGATCCGATATAGATTTTTGATTCAGGATCACTAGGATCCAAGAGGATTTCGTCCACATCTTGTTCCCTTGCCTCCAAGGCATTCCTCGGAGGATACTGTAATTGCTATTGCTCCCTTGGCTTCGAGGTTGGCTTCATGGATGAGGTATAACAATCCTTAGCCTCCTGCTGATCACTGTCGATCTTGATTATTCCCCATGGGCTAGGGAGCTTCAGACATTGATGGTAGGTGGATGGGACTGCTTTCATATCATGTATCCAAGGTCTGCCAAGGATAACATTGCAACAAGACAAACAGTCAATAACACAAAATTTCTGATAATTATGTAATCCTTCCACGTAGATTGGGAGTTTGATGTCCCCCAGAGTTTTCTTCGTTTCTCCACTGAATCCTACAAGCACGGAGGATCTTGGTGTGATGTCCGATTCTGGAATACCCATTTTCTTTAGAACATCAAGCTGGATAATGTTCACTGAGCTTCCTCCATCGATAAGGATCCTGCGGACAAAATGGTTAGAGATAAAGAGAGTAATAACTAGACTATCATGATGAGGATCCTGAATGTTAATGCGATCATCCTCATCAAACGTTATCATCTTCCCTTCTGAGACACTTGATGTCCTAATAGGCCTTTCTCCATTATCCATTTTTGACTCCTTTGCATGTCTTTTGGCCGCCGAGAAGGATGTACCACAGATGTCTGATCCTCCGGAAATAAAGTTGATCACTTGTGCGTTTGCCGGGGGTGCTGGAGCTTTTTCAGGGATCCTTTCAGGATCCTGAATCCTTTGCTTTTTTCTTCCCAATAATTCTTTTAGGTGCCCCTTGCTTAACAGGTATCCAATCTCTTTTCTTAAAGCTATGCATTCTTCAGTTAGATGCCCGAAATCCTCATGGTATGCACACCATTTTGACTTGTCTTTAGTCCCGGATGGTTTATCATTCTTCCTGGGCCACCTAGCTTTTTCGCCTAGATTCTGCATTGCAAGGATTAGTTCATGATTATCAACGGAAAAACAATATTCTGAGATTGGAGGATATTCTTCATCATCCTCTTCCTGGTCAACAGCATGCACATTCTTATTTTCATTTCTATGGTAGGATTTGAATTTGTTGCTCTTGAAGGAGGATCCTTGCTTATCTTGTTTTGAAGATCCTACTTGTCTCTCCTGGATCCTCTTGTCATCCTCTAGCCGGATGAACCTGAGTGCCCGAGTTCTTACTTCATCTAGATTCCTGCATGGTGTCATAACAAGATCATCATAGAATAATGAATCCTTAAGCAGTCCCATTTTGAAGGCTTCAACAGCCGTAGCCATATCCAAGTTGGGAATGTCCAAGGATTCTTTACTAAATTTAGTTATATAAACCCTTAATGATTCATTATGATTTTGAGTTATCCTGTACAAATCACTAGTTAATCTTTCAAATTTTCTACTACAAGAGAATTGGTTATTGAATAAATTAACTAAATTAGCAAATGAAGTAATAGAGTAGGGGGGAAGACTTAGCAGCCACTTAAGAGCTGATCCCGTAAGAGTGGATCCAAATCCTTTACATAGGCATGCTTCCTTCAACTTTTCTGGGATAGGATTGATCTCCATCCTTTCCCTGTATTGTGCTATGTGCTCCTCTGGATCCGTTGTACCATCATATAGCTTCATAGTAGGGATATGGAACCTTTTGGGTACCTCTGCATCACAAATTGGTGGTGCAAAGCGAGATACCTTGTGGCTTCCGTCTGCAATCTCTGGGATAGGCTTGACTACCCCTGGAACACTTGAGATCATATCTTTTAGCTTCTGCAACTCCCTGGCCATAGCATGATTGGTACCTGTATCCTGCATGAATCCATGGTTAGTGGTAGGATAATTATTTAAAGTGTTACCTCCCATTGGGTTCAAGTTAGGGAATCCATATTGCTGGGATTCTGGAACAACGGAGGGACCAGTGGAAGCAATGGTCTGCATTGGAATGAAGTCCCCTTGATGGACATCTAGACTTCCTGTTTGCAAACTTTTTAGGGATCCTGGTATCTGGAAGGATCCTGGTGTCTGGGATGATCCTGGAACGAGGGAGGATCCTTGAACCTGGGATGATCCTGGAAAAGGAGGATCCTAGGCCCTGGAATGATCCTGGAACAAAGTAAGATCCTTGAAACTGCTGTGCCCCCGGATAGGCTCCCGGATTCATGAAGGATCCCAAATGCTGGGGGTAGGATCCTGCCGGCTGGAAGTGTGATCCTAATGCCTGAGTCATTGCTGTCGATCCGTGGTGCAATCCTCTTGATTCTCCCATGATTTGCACGTCTGGAATTCCTGATGGCTGAGAAGTAATCATTGGAGTATCAAAGCTCAAGGATTTGGGCATCAGTGGAGAATGATCCTCTGCCGCTTTCTTTTGTCTTTTGAGATCTCCAATTTCCCTGAGGATCCTTTCGTTAGTTTCATCCTGCCGCTGCATACGATCCTTCATCTGCAAAATCAAGGTAAATACATCACTAGTACTGGGAATATAAGAATTCATAGCAGAAGGAGATGGAGTTTTAGAATTAGTAGGAGTTTGTCTCTTCTCAGCATTCTTCTGGGATCCTGCCGGTGGTGGAGGCAGAACGTTCTGGGACGAGGTGACTGCAGACATTGCCGTGGACATGTTTTTCAATGATGAAGCCATGTAATTCTATGAAATGATTTCGAACAAAAGGTTTTCTTATGAATGAAGCACCAATTGCCCCACGGTGGGCGCCAAACTGTTTTGGTCAAAAATCACACAAGGATAATATAACCAAACTTTATGTAAACGGGGTATGATGCTTGGTTAATTATAAAAGTAAAGGATCACTTTCGTGATAGAGATGCAAAGACACAATGATTTATACGAGGAAAAAGCCCTTGATCAATATATGATCTCCGGCATAAAAAACCTCGGGTGATGGCAACTACCGATCACCAAACTTCAATATAAGAACAAAATGGTTACAACTTCGGATGATAATGAGCTGAGTACAAGGATCATTATTGTTTTGAGTGTCTAAGTGTGTGAGAGTTGCGTTGTATGTCGTCTCCGTTCTCCCAAATGAGGAAGAGTGGTATTTATACAAGTGTAGGTGACCTATTTTAGGTAAATAGACTAATAATCAGCTCATTACCCCTTTAGAAATAAAAGACAATCTAGCCTAAATTGCCGCCCTTAAATCAAGCTAACTTTCCATATCCTTTGCAACGTCTATCTTTGATTAAGCTCGTGCTATAATTGTGAAGACGCGTCCCTTGATTATGATGCTAAGAGCGTATCCTGCTAGATGTTCCTGCAAAATAATGTTGTATCACACGAAGATAACTATTAGCATGAGGATCCTTCCAATGGTCCATGATCCTGATCCTGAAGTCCTGCTGAGGATCACTATCTGCCAAAGAAACAAGGATCACTGGTTAGGATCACGTGTAAGGATCACATATGATAAAAATCCAGCCCTAACAATGGGCACTAAGCTTTACCGCCCATTTAGCCATTCTTCCGGACATCTCTGGTTTCCTGAGGACATTCTTAATTGGAAAATTAGTTCTAACAACAATAACATGGGTTAATAATGTCTTAGTTTAGTAGATGCCATAATCAATGCAAGAATAAGTTTTTCGAGGTGTGAATACCTGGTTTCAGCATCAAGTAAACTCTTACTTACATAATAGACAGGATATTGTGTACCTTCATGATCCTTAACAAGGACTGCACTTACTGCTTTTGAGGATACCGCAAGGTATAAGGATAACACATCTCCTTTTTCTGGTTTCATTAATGCTGGGGCTGAGGACATGTATTCTTTTAGGGCTTGTAAAGCATTCTCATGCTTTTCAGTCCATTCGAATTTCTTGTTCTTTCTTAGGATGTCATAGAATTCTTTACACTTTTCTGAGGATTTGGATATGAATCTGTTCAGGGCTGCTATCCTGCCTGTTAGCCTTTGCACATCCTTAGCGTTGGCAGGGGATTTGATATTCACCAAGGCTTTGATTTGTTCCGGGCTTGCTTCAATGCCCCTCTGGGTTACCATATATCCTAAGAATTTCCCTGCTTTAACACCAAAGTAACATTTTGAAGGATTAAGCTTCATGTTATAGTTATCAAGGATATCAAATGCTTCCTCTAAGTCCCTTAGGTGATCCTCAGCTTTTTTGGATTTCACCACCATATCGTCTATGTACACTTCCATAGTTTGTCCAATTTGATCTTTGAACATCATGTTCACCAGCCTTTGATATGTTGCACCTGCATTTCTTAATCCAAAAGGCATAGCAATATAACAATATAAACCGGTTGGGGTCATAAAGGCCGTATCCTATTGGTCAAATGGTTCCATCTGAATTTGTTGGAATCCAGATGATGCATCCATAAAGGTTAACAGTTCATGACCCGCCGTTGCATCCACCATGGAGTCAATGTGGGGTAATGGGAAAGGATCCTTGGGACATACCTTATTCAAATCAGTGAAATCGACACATACCCTCCACTTTCCATTTTTCTTTTGAACAACAACCACATTGGCTAACCATTTTGGATACTTCACTTCTCTAATCATACCTGCTCATAGTAATCTTTCTACCTCTTCCTGGATAATGGCATTTTTTTCTGGTGCAAACTTCCTCCTTTTTTGATGGATTGGTTTGACTGACCTGTCAATGCCAAGTTTATGAGTGATAATATCCTTAGATATACCTGTCATATCCTCATGTTTCCATGCAAAGGTAGATTTTCTTCTTTTGAGGAAGGATACTATGTTTTCTTTCATTTTATCAAGGATCCCTGATCCGATGTAGATTTTAGATTCAGGATCATCAGGATCCAAGAGGATTTCGTCCACATCCTGCTCTCTTGCCTCCAAGACACCCCTTGGAGGATACTTTAATTGCTATTGCTCCCTTGATTTCGAGGCTGGCTTCATTGATGAGGTGTAACAATCCTTAGCCTCCTGTTGATCACTATCGATCTTGATTATTCCCCAAGGGCTAGGGAGCTTCACACATTGATGGTAAGTGGATGGGACTGCCTTCATATCGTGTATCCAGGGCCTGCCAAGGATAACATTGCAGCAAGACAAACAGTCAATAACACAAAATTTTTGATAATTATGTAATCCTTCCACATAAATTGGGAGTTTGATGTCCCCCAGGGTTTTCTTAGTTTCGCCACTAAATCCTACAAGTACGGAGGATCTTGGTGTGATATCTGATTCCGGGATACCCGTTTTCTTCATAACATCAAGCTGGATAATGTTTACTGAGCTTCCTCCGTCAATAAGGATCCTGCGGACAAAATGGTTAGAAATAAAAAGAGTAATAACTAAACTATCATGATGAGGATCCTGGATGTTAATTCTATCATCCTCATCAAAGGTTATGATTTTTCCTTCCGAGACACTCGACGTTCGAATAGGTCTTTCTCCGTTATCCATTTTAGCTTCCTTTGCATGCCTTTTAGCTGCTGAGAAGGATGTACCACAGATGTCTGATCCTCCAGAAATGAAGTTGATCACTTGTGCATCTGCCGGAGGAGCTGGAGCTTTCTCAGGGATCCTTTCAGGATCCTGAGTCCTTTGCTTTTTTTTCCCAACAATTCTTTCAAATGCCCCTTACTCAGCAGATATCCAATTTCCTTTCGTAATGCGATGCATTCCTCTGTCAAATGCCCAAAATCTTCATGGTATGCACACCACTTTGATTTATCTTTAGTTGCGGCTGTTTTGTCATTTTTTCTGGGCCATCTGGCCTTTTCTCCTAGATTCTGCATTGCAAGGATTAGTTCATGATTATCAACGGAAAAACAGTATTCAAAAATTGGAGGATCATCTTCATCATCCTCTTCTTGGTCTACAGCATGCACATTCTGATTGTCAGTTCTGTTATAGGATTTGAATTTGTTGCTTTTGAAAGAGGATCCTTGCTTTTCTTGTTTTGAGGATCCTACTTGTCTCTCCTGGATCCTCTTGTCATCCTCTAGCCGGATGAACCTGAGTGCCCGAGTTCTTACTTCGTCTA
This sequence comes from Helianthus annuus, assembly GCF_002127325.2. NCBI lineage: Eukaryota > Viridiplantae > Streptophyta > Magnoliopsida > Asterales > Asteraceae > Helianthus > Helianthus annuus. The sequence continues at coordinate 135,227,459 of NC_035447.2, read as the reverse complement.
GGTTCCTGCATGGTGTCATAACAAGATCATCATAGAACAATGAATCCTTAAGCAATCCCATCTTGAAGGCCTCAACAACTGTGGCCACATCCAAGTTAGGAATATTCCAAGGATTCTTTACTAAATTTGGTTATATAATCCCTTAATGATTCATTATGACCCTGAGTTATCCTATATAAATCGCTAGTCAATCGTTCAAATTTTCTGCTAAAAGAAAATTGATTATTGAATAAGTTAACTAAATTAGCAAACGAAGTAATAGAGTAAGGGGGAAGACTTAGCAGCCACTTAAGAGCTGATCCAGTAAGAGTGGATCCAAATCCCTTGCACATGCATGCTTCCTTTAATCTTTCTGGAATTGGATTGATCTCCATCCTCTCCCTGTATTGTGCTATGTGTTCCTCAGGATCCGTTGTACCATCATACAGCTTCATAGTAGGGATATGGAATCTTTTGGGTATCTCAGCATCACAAATTGGTGGTGCAAAACGAGATACCTTATGGCTTCCATCTGCAATCTCCGGGATAGGTTTGACTACCCCTGGAACGCTTGATATCATATCCTTCAGTTTTTGTAGTTCTCTGGCCATAGCATGGTTGATACCTGTATCCTGCATGAATCCATGGTTAGTGGTAAGAGAATTATTAAAAGTGTTACTTCCCATCGGGTTCAAGTTAGGAACATTGGATGTGAATCCATATTGCTGGGATTCTGGGATGATGGAGGGACCAGTGGAAGCAATGGTCTGCATTGGAATAAAATCTCCTTGATGGATATCTGGACTTCCTGTTTGCAAATTCTTCAAGGATCCTGGTATCTGAAGGGATCCCTGAACATGGGATGATCCTGGAACGAAGGAGGATCCTTGAACCTGGGATGATCCTGGAACGAAGGAGGGTCCTTGAACCTGGGATGATCCTGGAACGAAGGAGGATCCTGAGTTCATGAAGGATCCCATATGCTGAGTATAGGATCCTGCCGGTTGGAAATATGATCCTGATGCCTGAGTCACTGCTGCTGGGCTGAAATGCACTCCTCTTAATCCACCCATATGTTGAATGTCTGGGGCCTCTGATGGCTGAGAAGTAATCATCGGAGTATCAAAATTCAAAGATTTGGGCATTAGTGGGGAATGATCCTCTACCGTTTTCTTTTGCCTTTTGAGATCTCCGATTTCCTTGAGGATCCTGTCATTAGTTTCATCCTGCTGCTGCATACGATCCCTCATCTGCAAAATCAAAGTAAAAATATCACTAGTACTGGGAGCAGAAGAAGTTAGAGCAGAAGAAGATGAAGGTTTAGAGAAGATAGGAGTTGGTCTCTTCTCAGCATTTTTCTGAGATCCAGTTGGTGGTGGAGGCAAAGGTGGAATGCCATTAGATGAATTGACTGCAGACATCGCTGTGGAGGTATTCTTCAATGATGAAGCCATGCAACACTTCGGAACGATCACCAACAGAAAAACTTTGTTATGAATGAAGCACCAATTGCCCCACGGTGGGCGCCAAACTGTTTTGGTCAAAAATCACTAAAAGATAATGCAACCAAACTTTATGTAAATGGGAATGATGCTTGGTATGATGAACAAAGTGAAGGATCACTTAAGCGTAAAATGCACAAGTGACACAAGGATTTATACGAGGAAAAAGCCCTTGATCAATGAATGACCTCCGGCATAAAAAACCTCGGGTGATGGAAACTACCGATCACCAAACTTCAATATAACAAATAATGGTTACGACTTCGGATGGTAACGAGCTAGGTACAAGGATCACTATAGTATCGTATGCTAAAGCGTGTGAGAAATGTGTTGTGTCTTCCGAATGTTCAAGAGTGCCATTTATACAAGTGTGTGTGGTTCTATTTTAGGCAAATCACCTAACTACTAGCTCGTTACCCCTTTAGAAATAGAAGTAAATTTAGCCTAAATAATCGCCCTTGAATTGTGCTGAGTTTCCATATTCGTCATAACGTCCATCTTTGATTATGCATGTGCGAGATTAGCGTGACAGATTCCTTGTTTATGTTGCTAAGATCTGATCCAACTCGTAATTCCTGCAAGATAACATTAAGTCCAAAGAGAACAGTCGTTAGTATGAGGATCCTTAGAATGATCCGTGATCCTGATCCTGGAGCTCCTCTGAGGATCACTTTCTGCCAAAGAAACAAGGATCACTTGTCAGGATCACATGTTAGGATCACCTGTAAGGATCATAGGTCATAAAAATCCAGCCCTAACAAGAACCAAGCTTGAAATATGAGTTTTAGTGGATCTTGGTTCTTACATAAACAAATACTATTTTTAAGGGTTAAACAAGTGTAGAAACACTTGTGTAACAAATAGATTACATAAAGAAGCATTTTTAGAAAATGTGTTTGGAAGTTGTAAACACCCAACTTCTTTAAAAATGAAGTTTTCAAAGAAGTAAATATATTTCAAAGGGTAACTAAACTCACTTAATACACTACAAAGTTACTACAAGTTTTTTTTTATGAAAGTTCAAGTTCATGATGTTAGGAAAATTACATAATTTTGGCACTAGTTAAGTGTTGATGGAATTGTTGATTAAATTGTTGATTGTTGTGATGATTTTAAAAAGAAAATGATATGCTTTAAAAGCATGGACACCTCCATTTTTAGGGGAAACTATGGCAAAATTTTCTAAAAATATAAACACTTAGAAAAATATTTTCAAACAAGTATTTATAAGTGTATTTTAACCATGGGTTTCCTACATAAACTTTGTCATAATTTTTGTTACAAAAATACAAGTATTGGAGGTTGGTTTTTATAAATAAGAATGGATAAATATATATTTAGAATATATATTTACATTAAAGACATGATGTGTGTGAGTAGTTGTATGCTTTGTGTAGTAGTTATATTATTCTTGGGATGAAATAACATAACTTGATAAAATACCAAGAAATTACAATCCAAAATATTACCAAGAATCTCATGGAATAATTATACAAGTTACACACATAATATTGTGAAACCGAACGAAATAACGTAACTTGCAAATATTCCGGAAAATACGTTCTAAATATATTTTTGGTAAATAATATTTTGGACACCGAAAGAATGAAAATGGGATTTTCACAATTATCACAAAGTTATGTCATATTTTGACAAGAAGGAGAAATATAATTTTTGGCGATTAAAAATATATGATTTCTTTGAATTATTTAGGAAATATATGATTTTTGAGAAAAATATATATTTTCTTGAAGTACATTATTTTGGACAAAATAAGTTTATATATATTTTCTAAGTAAGACTTGAAAATATATTGTTTTGGAAATATATATTGGGAATATATTGGCATATTTTTATTTGGAATAATACACCAGCATTACGACTCCAATACATGGCAAGTTATACAAATACAAGAATACGAAAATACATGTATGAGATACCCCATCCTTGGGAAGGAAATACGAATATAAATACTTGAGAAGTATTGTTACAAAATATTGTTTAGCGATTATTCCAAAATTAAACATAATTTAAAGTTAAGATATTTATTATTTTAACGAATGATTATATACTTGGAATACTACCAAAGACACTTTAAAACGTAACTCAAGGGCACTAATCAATACTAAGACAAGGCACGACCCGTTCGTCTAACGGACCGTAGTACGCATGTAGGTAGTCGTGCGTTCTAGAGGAAGCTTTGAGTTACATCAGATACAAGGAACGCAAAACTGTGAGTTCATGTCCCCCTTTTCTTTAAACTGTTTTGGTTTGTTTACTTCGGGGGTGAAATACATGTTACGAAAGGATTACATACAAATACAATTGGTATGGTTAGCCTAGGAAAGAACCATAGAACATGTGAATGGGTAGGCGGATACTTGAGACCATTAATCCTCGTATAAGGACCGAGGGGCATGAGTGATAGATCTATTTGGGTGTAGCGAGCCCCATCCATGAGTCCGCCGAATGGGCCATGAGGTGACTATGTCTTACAGCCGGAAGCCCGATACAAAGTCTGCTAGGTTTGAGTCTTCCTGCACCATGTCACGTATATTAATGTATTAGCTACACATTAATTGATCTGTTTCCTTGTTTCTTTCATACCGGGACTTATAAACTTACATACATACTTACAACGATTTCAAAGGTTTATACATACACTCAAACGAACACATGAACTCGCTCAACTTTTGTTGATGTTTTCAAACTACATGTATTTCAGGGAATTTGTAAGTGGATCTGGCGGGCGTTGGAAGTTTTTATGCTGCGTTAGAAATAAAGATGTCATCCATGGTCTTTGGGTTTGGTCAGCGTGTCTTATTCCTGGACAAGACACGTCTTTCACACCTTGGTGTTATTCCATATCTTTGACGAGTCCTTAATGAACTCATAAACAATTTGTACGGTTTGTAAAACTTGAATTTGAAATCTACGTTTTAAAACAATGTTGTTATGTTTTGAACTTATTTAATGGATGACAAACCTATGGTTTTATCATATAGTTGATGTTATGATTGAATGCAATGATATTAAGAAAGTCACACCATAATCACGCTTCCGCAAAAGTCAGGGTGTGACAGTATATTGTTTGCCAAGATGGGCTTCGGCCCAAGAAAATCCCGGTCAGGGCCAGGCCCTGTTCGCATAATAAACTTACAAACGGTTGTGTGATTTCTCAAACCCTAGCCCTCCTCTCCTCCTGTGCTTGCTCGACGACAGCCTACTCACAATGGAAGCCCCATTCTTCATCAAAGCTTATCATTCCTATCTGGTAACACATATCTCTTGGTTAGTTATCATTCTCTTAATTGAGTTCTTGTTGTGGTAATTGAGCATGTGTGTGAATTAGGTTAAAAGCATACTAGGGTTGTTTATATGTGAGTCTGACAATTGCCATGTATGACACCAGTCGGTATCGTTGTTTGAATGATACAAGAGAACTAGGGATTTCATGATAATTAGTGTTAAATGAAACAGTGATGTTTAGGCCGAATGGGAGACAAATTGGTTACACTTGATATGATTTGATGATGAACAAAATTGTACGGATTAATTCCATGATAATCCCGTGATGTAGTGATGTTTCTGTTAGTCAATTTAACGTGGTTTTTTATGCTGAACACTATTGATAATTGCGCAATGAATTTAGGGTTTAATGATAACTATGGAATGAGCAAATATTCATAATAACGATTGGAAAATAGTATGGGAAGTTGTTTGATTTGAAACTGTTAACTGATGATCTGTGAACAAGGATTCGTCAACTGATTATTGGACGAACCTTAGTAACACTTCGTCGCACCCTAGTCTTGACGAAGATTCAATAGTTCGTCACATGTGATTCCGACGAAGAATGATAGTTCGTCACGTGTGATAGTTCGCCATGGTGGTAGATGATTAGAACAGTTTCTGATATATATATATATATATATATATATATATATATATATATATATATATATATATATATATATATATATATATATATATATATATATATATATATATTGTAAGTATCTATAGAAAACCCACTTTAATTTAGAAAACCCGGAAAACTCAAAGCTCTCGGTGTTTTTTTTTTTTTTTGAAAAAATTTACACATGTTATATACATGTTTTTAAGGGTTTTGGGCAAAAAAAAAAATCAAAAAAGCGCCGAGTAGATATTTTTAAAAAAAATAAACAAGGTTTGGTGTAACATATGTTACAAATATGTCAGATGAATGTAACATGTGTTACACCAAAACTTGTTTATTTTTTTTTAAAATATCTACTCGGCGCTTTTTTGATTTTTTTGCCCAAAACCCTTAAAAACATGTATATAACATGTGTAATTTTTTTCAAAAAAAAAAACATCGGGAGCTTTGAGTTTCCCGGGTTTTCTAAATTAAAGTGGGTTTTCTATACATCCTTCCCTATATATATATATATATATATATATATATATATACATGATGATGGATACTGGTGTTTATAGAATTCTGTTTGTTGCATGGTAACGAAGTTAACTAGAATTGAGGACCTTGACGTAACTGTTGTGAATAGCCAACTTATCTGTAAAACGTTGTTATGCATTATGTACATGGGATGTGGACTTGTTGTGATCTGAATACTTGTTATGTGATACATTGTGGTCTTAGCAACAATTGCAGTCTGTGAAAAATACGTAATTTAGTTGTTATGAAGCGGGTATTTTGGTAACAACTGTTGGAGCATGAACTTATGTTGCAAATGTTTATGAAATCTAAATGGTTGCTATATGATACGTGATTTGGATATATGATTGTGAAAGTGATCATCTTTGGTAACTACGGTAGGGTTTGGTTGACCAACTTGGAACGGGTAAAGTAACTTAACAAACCGAGCAATCTAAGGTGAGTTCACTGCTCTTTTGCCAAGCATGCGTCCCGGGGAGGGACATCTGGTAAACGTTCCGGGGAGGAATGTAGGGTTATTGGGTTTGACTGGAATGTTAAACTGTTGGTGCATACATCTGTCGACTTCGTCTTGTATCGAGTCTTGTATTGTTCATGGCACGAAGATCGAGGAATCAAGTTATTAAGTAATTCCGCATGAAGAACTAATTCCGCATGAAGTGTTACTTGGTAATTCCGTACGAATTTAACAAGTAATTCCGTGTATGTGTCTAATTCCGCGTGTAAGTAATCTCGTTTGTACATGTTTCATGCGGATTAGTCCGCCTATATATAGTTGTGATTCCGTATCATTTGGTACGAAATTAGATTGGGTGTTTCCGACGGCGAAGTTCTATCGAAGTGTCTTCAGATCTGTAATCGTTTCAGAATCAATACAAAGACAGTTATTAGTGTAAATCTAGCTGAATTCAACTCATTATGTCTGTTTCCGCCTTTCATTCTGAGTAGAACGCCTCTGATCGACTCATCTCGGGTCTGACAACGTTCCTACAAGTGGTATCAGAGCACAGGAGGAGGAGTTCTAGCCAATTCTGTAATGCCCCGCGTTTCGTACTTTCCTTAATTAGAAAACGTGTCTTGTAATTCTATTTTTGGAAGCTCGTTCCTTTTGTATATTATATTTCGTTTCATTGTAATCCGATACTTCGATCGTAATAAAATTTATCATTTCATGCGAATTATATATCGTTTAATTTTTTTTTCGTGCTTATACATTTGATATATACTCGTACCCTTGTAAACTCATGTGTAACTTATAATCAATACACGATTCTAGATATCCTATACGTACAAACACTTGAGTGTACTGTTAGGGCTGGATTTTTATAACACATGATCCTTACATGTGATCCTAACCAGTGATCCTTGTTTCTTTGGCAGATAGTGATCCTCAGCAGAGTTCCAGGATCAGGATCACGGACCATCATAGGGATCCTCATGCTAACAGTTGTTTTCATTGAATTTAATGTTATCTTGCAGGAATGTCTAGCAGGATCCGCTCTTAGCATCGCAAACAAGGGACGCGTCTTTACAACTTTGGCATATGCTTAATCAGAGATGAGCGTTGTAGAGGATATGGAAACTCGGCATGATTTAAGGGCGATAATTTAGGCTAGATTTACTTTTATTTCTAAAGGGGTAATGAGCTGATTGTTAGTCTATTTACCTAAAATAGGTCACTCACACTTGTATATATAACACTCTTCCCCATTCGGAAGACACACAACACATTTCTCACGCACTTAGACACTCGATACTATAGTGATCCTTGTACTCAGCTCATTATCATCCGAAGTTGTAACCATTTTTTGTTATATTGAAGTTTGGTGATCGGTAGTTGCCATCACCCGAGGTTTTTTATGCCGGAGATCATTCATTGATCAAGGGTTTTTTCCTCGTATAAATCCTTGTGTCACTTGCATATTTCTCACTAAAGTGATCCTTTACTTTTTCAACAAACCAAGCATCATTCCCCGTTTACCTAGAGTTTGGTTGCATTATCCTTGTGTGATTTTTGACCAAAACAGTTTGGCGCCCACCGTGGGGCAATTGGTGCTTCATTCATAAGAAAACTTTCTGTTCGAAATCATTTCAAAGAGTTACATGGCTTCATCATTGAAGAATACATCCACGGCGATGTCTGCAGTCACCTCGTCTCAGAACACTCTGCCTTTGCCTCCACCACCGGCAGGATCTCAAAAAAATGCTGAGAAGAGACCAACTCCTACTTTCTCTAAACCTCCATCTTCTTCTGCTATGAATTCTTCTGCTCCCAGTACTAGTGATGTATTTACTTTGATTTTGCAGATGAAGGATCGTATGCAGCGGTAGGATGAAACTAATGACAGGATCCTCAGGGAAATCGGAGATCTCAAAAGACAAAAGAAAGCGGCAGAGGATCATTCCCCACTGATGCCCAAATCTTTAAGTTTTGATACTCCGATGATCACTTCTCAGCCATCAGGAATCCCAGACGTTCAAATTGTGGGAGGATCAAAAGGATTGCACCTCGGATCGGCAATAATGACTCAGGCATCGGGCTCACATTTTCAGCCGGCAGGATCCTATCCTCAGCATATGGGATCCTTCGTGAATTCAGGAGCCTATCCAGGAGCACAGCAGTTTCAAGGATCCTACTTTGTTCCAGGATCATCCCAGGTTCAAGGATCCTCCTTTGTTCCAGGATCATCCCAGGTTCAAGGATCCTTCTTTGTTCCAGGATCATCCCAGGTTCAAGGATCCTCCTTTGTTCCGGGATCGTCTCAGATACAAGGATCCTCCCAGATGCCAGGATCCCTAAAGAGTTTGCAAACAGGAAATCTAGATGTCCATCAAGGGGATTTCATTCCAATGCAGACCATTGCCTCCACTGGTCCCTCCATCATCCCAGAATCCCAGCCATATGGATTCACACCCAGTATTCCTAACCTGAACCCAATGGGAGGTAACACCTTAAATAATTATCTTACCACTAACCATGGATTCGTGCAGGATACAGGTATCAATCATGCTATGGCCAGGGAGTTGCAGAAGCTGAAGGATATGATCTCAAGCGTTCCAGGGGTAGTCAAGCCTATCCCGGAGATTGCAGATGGAAGCCATAAGGTATCTCGTTTTGCACCACCAATTTGTGATGCAGAGGTACCCAAAAGATTCCATATCCCTACTATGAAGCTGTATGATGGTACAACGGATCCTGAGGAGCACATAGCACAATACAGGGAGAGGATGGAGATCAATCCAATCCCAGAAAAGTTAAAGGAAGCATGCCTATGTAAAGGATTTGGATCCACTCTTACTGGATCAGCTCTTAAATGGCTGCTAAGTCTTCCCCCTTACTCTATCACTTCATTTGCTAATTTAGTTAATTTATTCAATAATCAATTCTCTTGTAGTAGAAAATTTGAAAGATTAACTAGTGATTTATACAGGGTAACTCAAAGTCATAATGAATCATTAAGGGATTATATAACTAAATTCAGTAAAGAATCCTTGGACATTCCCAACTTGGATATGGCCACGGCTGTTGAGGCCTTCAAAATGGGACTGCTTAAGGATTCATTGTTCTATGATGATCTTGTTATGACACCGTGCAGGAACCTAGATGAAGTAAGAACTCGGGCACTCAGGTTCATCCGGCTAGAGGATGACAAGAGGATCCAGGAGAGACAAGTAGGATCCTCAAAACAGGAGAAGCAAGGATCCTCCTTCAAGAGCAATAAATTCAAATCCTACCACAGAAATGACAACCAGAACGTGCATGTTGTTGACTAAGAAGAGGATGATGAGGATTATCCTCCGATTTCTGAATATTGTTTTTCTGTTGACAATCATGAACTAATCCTTGCAATGCAGAATCTAGGAGAAAAAGCCAGGAAGAATGATAAACCATCCGGGACTAAAGACAAGTCAAAGTGGTGTGCATACCACGAGGATTTCGGGCATCTAACTGAAGAGTGCATCGCATTAAGAAAGGAAATTGGATATCTGCTAAGCAAGGGGCATCTAAAAGAGTTGTTGGGAAGAAAAAAGCAAAGGACTCAGGATCCTGAAAGGATCCCTGAAAAGGCTCCAGCCCCTCCGGCGAGTGCACAAGTGATCAACTTTATTTCCGGAGGATCAGACATCTGTGGTACATCCTTCTCAGCGGCTAAAAGGCATGCAAAGGAAGCAAAAATGGATAATGGAGAAAAACCTATCCGAACATCAAGTATCTCGGAAGGAAATATGATAACATTTGATGAGGATGACCGCATTAACATCCAGGATCCTCATCATGATAGTTTAGTTATTACTCTATTTATTTCTAACCATTTTGTCCGCAGGATCCTTATCGACGGAGGAAGCTCAGTAAACATTATCCAGCTTGATGTTCTAAAGAAGATGGGTATCCCAGAATCAGACATCACACCAAGATCCTCCGTACTTGTGGGATTCAGTGGAGAAACTAAGAAAACTCTGGGGGACATCAAACTCCCAATCTACGTGGAAGGATTACATAATTATCAAAAATTTTGTGTTATTGACTATTTATCTTGTTGTAATGTTATCCTTGGCAGGCCCTGGATACATGATATGAAAGCAGTCCCATCCACCTACCATCAATGTGTGAAACTCCCTAGCCCATGGGGGATAATCAAGATCGACAGTGATCAGCAGGAGGCCAAGGATTGTTATACCTCATCCATGAAACCAACCTCGAAGCCAAGGGAGCAATAGCAATTACAGTATCCTCCAAGGAATGTCTTGGAGGCAAGGGAACAGGATATGGACGAAATCCTTCTGGATCCTAATGATCCTGAATCAAAAATCTATATCGGATCAGGGATCCTTGGCAAGAAGAAAGAAGACATAATATCCTTCCTCAAAAGAAGAAAATCTACCTTTGCATGGAAACGTGAAGATATGACAGGTATATCTAAGGATATTATCACTCATAAACTTGGCATTGACAGGTCGATCAAACCAATCCACCAAAAAAGGAGGAAGTTTGCACCAGAAAGGAATGCCATTATCCAGGAAGAAGTAGAAAGACTACTTCGAGCAGGTATGATCAGAGAGGTAAAATATCCAAAATGGTTAGCCAATGTGGTTGTTGTCCAAAAGAAAAACGGAAAGTGGAGGGTATGTGTCGATTTCACTGACCTGAATAAGGCATGCCCCAAGGATCCTTTCCCATTACCCCACATTGACTCCATGGTGGATGCAACGGCGGGGCATGAACTGTTAACCTTTATGGATGCATCATCTAGATTCCAACAAATTCAGATGGAGCCATCTGACCAAGAGGATACGGCCTTTATGACCCCAACCGGTTTATATTGCTATATTGCTATGCCTTTTGGACTAAGAAATGCAGGTGCAACATATCAAAGGCTGGTGAATATGATGTTCAAAGATCAAATTGGACAGACTATGGAAGTGTACATAGACGATATGGTAGTAAAATCAAAGAAAGCTGAGGATCACCTAAGGGACTTGGAGGAAGCATTTGATATCCTTGATAATTATAACATGAAGCTTAATCCTTCGAAATGTCACTTTGGTGTTAAAGCAGGTAAATTCCTAGGATATATGGTAACTCAAAGGGGCATTGAAGCAAGCCCGGAACAAATTAAAGCATTGGTGAATATCAAATCCCCTGCCAACGCTAAGGATGTGCAAAGGCTAACAGGCAGGATAGCAGCTCTAAACAGGTTCATATCAAAATCCTCAGAAAGATGTAAAGAATTTTATGATATCCTAAGGAAAAACAAGAGATTTGAATGGACTGAAAAGCACGAGAATGCTTTGAAAGCCCTCAAAGAATATATGTCCTCAGCTCCAGCATTAATGAAACCCGGAAAAGGAGATGTGTTATCCTTATATCTGGCGGTATCCTCAACCGCTGTAAGTGCAGTCCTTGTTAAGGATCACGAAGGTACACAACATCCTATCTACTATGTAAGTAAAAGTTTACTTGATGCCGAATCCAGGTACTCACACCTTGAAAAACTTATTCTTGCATTAATTATGGCATCTACTAAGCTAAGACATTATTTTGAAACCCATACTATTATTGTTAGAACTAATTTTCCAATCAAGAATGTCCTCAGGAAACCAGAGCTGTCCGGAAGGATGGCTAAGTGGGTAGTAAAGCTTAGTGCCCATGATATAAGATATGAGCCTAGAACAGCCATTAAATCCCAAGCACTAGCAGACTTTGTGGCTGATTTCAGTAGTGATCTACAAAAGGAAGCAGAATTGGAGGTCCAGCAGCTAGATGAAACCAAGGATCCTTGGATTCTACACACTGATGGATCCTCAAATGCTAAAGGCACAGGGCTCGGCATACTACTAAAATCGCCACAGGGGGACATAATACCCCACTCCATAGCTTGTGAGTTCCAAGCAACTAACAATGAGGCTGAATATGAAGCCTTAATTGCTGGCTTGCAAATTGCTAAGGATATGGGGATCAGATATCTTAATGTATATGTAGACTCATTACTGATCACTAATCACTTTAATGGATCCTATGCTGTTAAAGGTGAAAAACTAACCAAATATTTAGAGATAGTCAAAGAATTGGCACTCTCCTTTGTTTCTTTCGGTTTAACACAGGTACCAAGGGAGGAAAATACAGAAGCTGATGCATTGGCCAATCTAGGATCATCCTTGAAGATCCCAGAGGATATAAGTATCCCCATCATCCATATCCTGGCTCCTGCTATTGAAAATCAGGTGGCCATGGAAATAGAAGAGGATACTGCAGTGATTCCTAGTGAGGAAACTCAATCTTATTCAGGATCATGGATCTCACCAATCATGAGATACTTACAACACGGGGAGATTCCTATGGGAGAAAATCCTAGAGCTTTCAGGATTAAGGTGTTAGGGCTGGAATTTTATTATACATGATCCTTACACGTGATCCTAACCAATGATCCTTGTTTCTTTGGCAGATAGTGATCCTCAGCAGGACTTCAGGATCAGGATCATGGACCATTATAGGATCCTCATACTAACGGTCACCTCCGCTTAATGCAATGTTATTTTGCAGGAACATCTAGCAGGATACGCTCTTAGCATCATGATCAAGGGACGCGTCTTCACAATTATGGCAAGAGCTTAATCGGAGATAGACGTTGCACAGGATATGGAAACTTGGCTTGATTTATGGGCGGCAATTTAGGCTAGATTGTCTTTTATTTCTAAAGGGGTAATGAGCTGATAATTAGTCCTTTTACCTAAAATAGGTCACCTACACTTATATAAATACCACTCTTCCTCATTTGGAAGAAGACACACGACATACAACGCAACTCTCACACACTTAGACACTCGAAACAATAGTGATCCTTGTACTCAGCTCATTATCATCCGAAGTTGTAACTATTTTGTTCTTATATTGAAGTTTGGTGATCGGTAGTTGCCATCACCCGAGGTTTTTTATGCCGGAGATCATATATTGATCAAGGGCTTTTTCCTCGTATAAATCATTGTGTCTTTGCATATTTCTCATAAAAGTGATCCTTTACTTTTATAATTAACCAAGCATCATACCCCGTTTACATAAAGTTTGGTTACATTATCCTTGTGTGATTTTTGACCAAAACAGTTTGGCGCCCACCGTGGGGCAATTGGTGCTTCATTCATAAGAAAACCTTTTGTTCGAAATCATTTCATAGAATTACATGGCTTCATCATTGAAAAACATGTCCACGGCAATGTCTGCAGTCACCTCGTCCCAGAACGTTCTGCCTCCACCACCGGCAGGATCCCAGAAGAATGCTGAGAAGAGACAAACTCCTACTAATTCTAAAACTCCATCTCCTTCTGCTATGAATTCTTATATTCCCAGTACTAGTGATGTATTTACCTTGATTTTGCAGATGAAGGATCGTATGCAGCGGCAGGATGAAACTAACGAAAGGATCCTCAGGGAAATTGGAGATCTCAAAAGACAAAAGAAAGCGGCAGAGGATCATTCTCCACTGATGCCCAAATCCTTGAGCTTTGATACTCCAATGATTACTTCTCAGCCATCAGGAATTCCAGACGTGCAAATCATGGGAGAATCAAGAGGATTGCACCACGGATCGACAGCAATGACTCAGGCATTAGGATCACACTTCCAGCCGCCAGGATCCTACCCCCAGCATTTGGGATCCTTCATGAATCCGGGAGCCTATCCGGGGGCACAGCAGTTTCAAGGATCTTACTTTGTTCCAGGATCATCCCAGGCCTAGGATCCTCCTTTGTTCCAGGATCATCCCATGTCCCAAGGATCCTTTCCCATTACCCCACATTGACTCCATGGTGGATGCAACAGCGGGGCATGAACTGTTAACCTTCATGGATGCATCATCTGGATTCCAACAAATTCAGATGGAACCATCTGACCAAGAGGATACAGCCTTCATGACCCCAACAGGTTTGTATTGTTATATTGCCATGCCTTTTGGATTAAGAAATGCAGGTGCAACATATCAAAGGCTGGTGAATATGATGTTCAAAGATCAAATTGGACAAACTATGGAAGTATACATAGATGATATGGTAGTCAAATCGAAGAAAGCTGAGGATCACCTAAGGGATTTGGAGGAAGCATTTGATATCCTTGATAATTATAACATGAAGCTTAATCCTTCAAAGTGCCACTTTGGTGTTAAGGCAGGAAAATTCCTAGGATATATGGTAACTCAGAGGGGCATTGAGGCAAGTCCGGAGCAAATTAAAGCATTAGTAAACATCAAGTCCCCTGCCAATGCTAAGGATGTGCAAAGGCTAACAGGCAGGATAGCAGCTCTGAACAGGTTCATATCAAAATCCTCAGAAAAATGCAAAGAATTTTACGATATCCTAAGGAAGAACAAGAAATTTGAATGGACTGAGAAACATGAGAATGCTTTACAAGCCCTTAAAGAATATATGTCCTCAGCACCAGCATTGTCAAAGCCCGAAAAAGGAGATGTGTTATCCTTATATTTGGCGGTATCCTCAACCGCTGTAAGTGCTGTCCTTGTGAAGGATTATGAAGGTACACAATATCCTATCTACTTTGTAAGTAAGAGTTTACTTGATGCCGAATCCAGGTACTCACACCTCGAAAAACTTATTCTTGCATTAATCATGGCATCAACTAAGTTAAGGCATTATTTTGAAACCCATACTATTGTTGTTAAGACTAACTTTCCAATTAAGAATGTCCTCAGGAAACCAGAGATGTCAGGAAGAATGGCTAAGTGGGCAGTAAAGCTTAGTGCCCATGATATAAGATATGAACCAAGAACAGCCATTAAATCCCAAGCACTAGCTGACTTTGTGGCTGATTTCAGTAGTGATCTACAAAGAGAAGCAGAATTGGAGGTCCAACAGCTGGATGAGACCAAGGATCCTTGGATACTACACACTGATGGATCCTCAAATGTAAAGGGCACAGGGCTCGGGATACTACTAAAATCGCCACAGGGGGACATAATACCCCACTCCATAGCCTGTGAGTTCCAAGCAACTAACAATGAGGCTGAGTATGAAGCCTTAATTGCTGGCTTGCAAATTGCTAAGGATATGGGGGTAAAATATCTTAAAGTATATGTAGACTCATTATTGATCACCAATCACTTTAATGGATCCTATGCTGTTAAAGGTGAAAAACTAACCAAATATTTAGAGATAGTCAAAGAATTGGCACTCTCTTTTGTTTCTTTCAGCTTAACACAGGTACCAAGGGAGGATAACACGGAAGCTGATGCATTGGCCAACTTAGGATCATCCTTGAAAATTCCAGAAGACATAAGTATCCCTATCATCCATATCCTGGCTCCTGCTATTGAAAATCAAGTGGCCATGGAAATAGAAGAGGATACTGCAGTAATCCCTAGTGAAAAAGCTCAATCTTATGCAGGATCATGGGTCTCACCAATCATGAAATACTTGCAAGACGGAGAGATTCCAATGGGAGAAAATCCTAGAGCTTTCCGGATCAAGGTATCTCAATTTACAATCTTAAATAATGTGCTATATAAACGATCCCTTGCAGGACCATACTTAAGATGTATTGAGGATCCTGAAATTGAAGAAGTGTTGAAAGACTTCCATGAAGGAGATTGTGGAAACCACACTGGGGGCAGGGCATTATTCTCAAGGATCCTTAGAACAGGATACTACTGGCCAACCATGAAAAGGGATGCTGTAGAATATGCTAGGAAATGTGATCCTTGTCAAAGACACAGCAATATCCTTCATCAACCAGCTGAACTGCTACACCCTATACCATCCTCTTGGCCATTCATGAGATGGGGGATGGATATAGTTGGCAAGCTCCCTAAAGCACCTGGTGGAAAAGTATTTATGCTTGCTATGACTGACTACTTCTCTAAATGGATAGAAGCTGAAGCTTTTGCTCAAGTCAGAGAAAAAGAAGTTATATCCTTTATCAAAAGAAACATTATAACTAGATTTGGCATTCCCTCTGAAATTGTATGTGATAATGGTTCCCAATTCATTGGAAGCAGAACCACTAACTTTTGTGACAGTTGGGGAATCAAGATGATAACATCAACACCAGTTCATCCACAAGCCAATGGCCAAGCAGAATCATCCAACAAGATCATCATCAACAATCTGAAGAGGAAGCTAGGATCCAAGAAGGGAAAATGGGCAGAGGAGTTACCTTATGTGCTATGGGCTGATAGAACAACTCCCAAGAATGCCACTGGTCAAACACCTTTTTCTTTAGTATTTGGGGCAGAAGCAGTGATCCCAACAGAGATGGTGATCCCAACTGCTAGAACAAGTGCTCGTGATCCTGAAGAAAATGCTGCAATCCTAGCTCAGGATTTGGATACTATTGAGGAAATCAGGGATCTGGCTAGGATAAGGATGGCAAGCTACCAACAAAGAATGGCTGGTGCTTACAACAAAAATGTTAGGATAAGGAAGTTCCAAGTCGGAGATATGGTGTTAAGAAAAACATTCCAAAACACCATTAATCCTGCTGACGGAAAGTTAGCACCAAAATGGGAAGGCCCTTACTTAATTGAAGCCGAAGCAGGAAAGGGGGCATACAGGTTGCTAACCATGGAAGTAAATTTGTTACCAAGAGCCTGGAATGTTGTTCACTTAAAAAGATACTTTATGTGAACATGATCCTTCAAGCATGTGATCCTTATATTGAAGTATCCTCGAAGGATCCCGGTAATGTTAGTGATCCTTACTCTGGTAATGTCCTTATCTTAAAACACTTACATTTCCTTACTTTTTACCAAAGGATAAGGATCCTGTATCCTTCATCCTCTTCTCATGAACCATTTGAGTTATGATAGTTCAGGTATCTACGACATATCGTCAAGAGTCTTCAAAAGCAACGCAGATCCTTGGGCCTGTCCCCAGTTATCCTTGGGATTATCCCCAGTTTCCGCCAGCAGCGCACGATGATCCTGATATAGTTCACGTCTTTGGGACCAGTACCCACTTCCGGGGCTGATAACCTCATCGTACTGGCTATACCCAGGATCCTCCGTATAATGGTAGACGTACCATACATCCGTTCATAAGGTTTCTAACGTTTTCACGTTAGCTAAGGTTTTGACATTTTCATGTCACTAAGTTTGGATAGTCGCCAGTAAGGGCCATACTCCAGTTTACATACGATCCTTTGGGCTTGTCCCCAGTTATCCTTTGGGCTTGTCCCCAGTGATCCTCCGGGATCATCCTCAGTTATCCTTTGGGCATGTCCCCAGCTACTAATTTATCTTTTACAATGGCTTAGTCCCAAGATATGTTCCATTTTTCAGGTTTTTGAAGATTAAACAATTAAGGATCCTTAATCCTTACTATCCATTAAAGTCTTACTTATGATTATCCCGAGTAAAGGTTAGGAGCCCAACTTGGATCCTCAGGTATGATCCTTAACTATTTTTTAATTTCATTATTCATTTGAAAAACCTTTAGACCTTGACAACTGAACCTATGATCCTTAAAATAAACTACCTTGAAAATGGTGAAATTATAGGATATTTGATCCAGGATCATATCCTATATTTCTTGAACATGGTTTGCTTAATTATTGTTACAAATATATTTCTAAAACAATTGGAAACTAAAAAGATAAACAAAGGATAACAACACAGGATAAGCCGGAAAGATTAAGGTTATATTATTAGCAAAAGGATCTTTAACCCTTGCAAAAAGTTGTCAAAATTGCCAACCCACGTTTCTACCAGCAAAACGTGGCCCGTCCACATGGGTTGGCAAAGGGTGTCCATTGTCTATGCGGTCTTAGCAGGTACAGGAAAGTAAAAGCGGCAGGATCACAAAGGCTTCATCCCCCAAACAGAGGATCCTTCCACCTTTTGTAATCCTACCTATTGTTCGAAGGATCCAGGATCCTTTACCCTAAAAACTATTGTTCAAAGATTACAGACCGTAAATTGTTCACAAACCATCAACAACCACAAGAAACTATTACCAAACCTAAAAAATTGGGCTCCGGCCTAGTCAAAAATATCCATCATCGCCCAATCCAGCAGCTCACACCTCTGCTGCTCCATCACCTCCAGCATCTCCACCCTGATCCTTCTCAAGATCGGCTATCTTGAGATCCTTTAACACGCCCATTTGCTGCAGGTCAGCGATTTGGCTCTCCTGATCCTCGACGTGGCCAAGGTAGGTCTCAATCTCAGCAAATTTCTGCAAAAAAGAAAAAAGGTAAGTTCAGGATCAGGTGATCCTCAAAAAAGCAGGATATACAAGCAGGATATACGAGAAGGATAACTAACAGGGGCAATGATCCTTACCTCATTGACGTAGTCAAGGAACTGTTGGCGGATCAGGGGAAATCCTTGAAGATCCTCAGGAGCCTTCCTCTTCTTCCCCTTACTTCTAACAGGTGCTTTAGGAGCTGAAGCAGAGGGACTGGCAACAGAAGCCTTCTTTCGTGAAGACTTGACGTTGGCAAGTTCATCAATCCCGAACTTGGAGGCAGACTTGGCAGATTTGGCAGACTTCCCAACACCTACACAATCAAAACAAGATAAGTTCCCTTACTAATTAAACAATCTAGCATATAACTTACTTTTTACAAGGATACTTACTTGACATAGTGGCAGATGCGGAGGATACTTCCTGTGAATCTTGGACGGAGACTTGGAAACTTCTGACCTCAGGGTTGAGCTTTTTAAAAGCTAAGACTCTTTCTCTTGCAGCAGGGGTTAACTTAAGATAAGCAATGGATATAGCTGTACAAAAAATAAAAAAAGACGTTAGTGATCCTCATCGTTTGAGACAAGTCTGACAGTGATCCTTCCAGGATCCTCTACCCTACCATGAGTGGCCCATTCCTTGGGCAGATCCTTCCCATCTGGGATGGTATCCCTTCTAACAAAGAAAAAGCGACGCTTCCAGTTTGTGTCATTTTTGGTAACTTTCAAAACAGGGTGATCCTCCCCGGCCTTCCGTTTCAACAAATATCGATGAGAACCAAACGTGGTAAGATCATAAAGCGCGGCCAGCTCTGCCATCCCTAAATCAATCCCCTCCTGCTCGATGATCCTCTCGAAGGTATACAAGACCCTCCAGATCATCGGCATAGCTTGGATATAAGATATGCCGGTCAGAGAAAAGAAAGATTGGGTGAAGGCCGGAAAAGGATACGAATATCCTATGGTAAATGGAGTTGCAGGAAAGATCACCCAGGTGTCTGAAACAAAATCACTCAAAGCAGTGGATGTGAATGATTTGAAAACAGCATCCGCCGGGAAGCAATGACGAATCCTATCTACATGAGCATCGGTAAAGCAACATCTCTCTGTAGGAGAATCCTTAATGATCCCTTGGCTTTTCAGGGGACTGCTCTTCTCGTGATCCTTATGGGGAGAGTTTCGGAGCAACATTCTCACAGCAGAAAAACAGAGCAAGAGAAGGAAGAATGAAAAGAGAAGAAAAGAGAATACCTGATCGATCTTCGGCAGCGATTATAAAGGGAAGATATCTCGAATTTAAATACAAACTGATCCTCACCCTATCTCCTATTTATAATCATGATCTGCAGGGATTGTCACATCTATGACGTAATGATCGCAACGGCTAGTTCGATATTAACGGCTAGTTATTCGGAGTTGCCCGTTGGAGATAAGATCAAAATACAACTCGTCAATTTACAATAAACTCCTTATATTTTGGGGGCAATTGTTAGGGCTGGAATTTTATTATACATGATCCTTACACGTGATCCTAACCAATGATCCTTGTTTCTTTGGCAGATAGTGATCCTCAGCAGGACTTCAGGATCAGGATCATGGACCATTATAGGATCCTCATACTAACGGTCACCTCCGCTTAATGCAATGTTATTTTGCAGGAACATCTAGCAGGATACGCTCTTAGCATCATGATCAAGGGACGCGTCTTCACAATTATGGCAAGAGCTTAATCGGAGATAGACGTTGCACAGGATATGGAAACTTGGCTTGATTTATGGGCGGCAATTTAGGCTAGATTGTCTTTTATTTCTAAAGGGGTAATGAGCTGATAATTAGTCCTTTTACCTAAAATAGGTCACCTACACTTGTATAAATACCACTCTTACTCATTTGGAAGAAGACACACGACATACAACGCAACTCTCACACACTTAGACACTCGAAACAATAGTGATCCTTGTACTCAGCTCATTATCATCCGAAGTTGTAACTATTTTGTTCTTATATTGAAGTTTGGTGATCGGTAGTTGCCATCACCCGAGGTTTTTTATGCCGGAGATCATATATTGATCAAGGGCTTTTTCCTCGTATAAATCATTGTGTCTTTGCATATTTCTCATAAAAATGATCCTTTACTTTTATAATTAACCAAGCATCATACCCCGTTTACATAAAGTTTGGTTACATTATCCTTGTGTGATTTTTGACCAAAACATAAGGTATCTCAATTCATAATCTTAAATAATGTATTATATAAGCGATCTCTTGCAGGACCATATTTAAGATGTATCGAGGATCCTGAAATTCAAGAAGTGTTGAGAGACTTCCATGAAGGAGATTGTGGAAACCACACTGGGGGCAGGGCATTGTTCTCAAGGATCCTTAGAACAGGATACTACTGGCCAACTATGAAAAGGGATGCTGTAGAATATGCTAAGAAGTGTGATCCTTGTCAAAGACACAGCAATATCCTTCATCAGCCAGCTGAATTTTTGCATCCAATACCATCCTCTTGGCCATTCATGAGATGGGGGATGGATATAGTTGGCAAGCTCCTTAAAGCACCTGGTGGAAAAGTATTTATGCTTGCCATGACCGACTACTTCTCCAAGTGGATAGAAGCTGAAGCTTTTGCTCAAGTCAGAGAAAAGGAAGTTATATCCTTTATTAAGAGAAACATTATAACCAGATTTGGCATTCCCTCTTAGATCGTATGTGATAATGGTTCCCAATTCATTGGGAGCAGAACCACTAACTTTTGTGACAGTTGGGGAATTAAGATGATAACATCAACACCAGTCCATCCACAAGCCAATGGTCAAGCAGAATCATCCAACAAGATCATCATCAACAACCTGAAGAAGAAATTAGGATCCAAGAAGGGGAAATGGGCAGAGGAATTGCCTTATGTGCTGTGGGCTGATAGGACAACTCCCAAGAATGCCACTGGTCAAACACCCTTCTCTTTAGTATTTGGGGCAGAAGCAGTGATCCCAACAGAAATGGTGGTTCCAACTGCTAGAACAAGTACTCGTGATCCTGAAGAGAATGCTGCAAACCTAGCTCAAGACTTGGATACTATTGAGGAAATCAGGGATCTGGCTAGGATAAGGATGGCAAGCTACCAACAAAGAATGGCTGGTGCCTACAACAAAAATGTCAGGATAAGGAAGTTCCAAGTCGGGGATATGGTGTTGAGAAAAGCATTCCAAAATACCATCAATCCTGCTGATGGGAAATTGGCACCAAAATGGGAAGGCCCTTACTTGATTGAAGCCGAAGCAGGAAAGGGGGCATACAGATTGCTAACCATGGAAGGAAATTTGTTACCAAGAGCCTGGAATGCTATTCACTTAAAGAAATATTTCATGTAAACAGGATCCTTCAAGCATATGATCCTTACATTGGAAGCATCCTCGAAGGATCCCGGCGACATCAGTGATCCTTACTCTGGTAAAGTCCTTATCTCAAAACTTTTCCATTTTCTTATTTTTACCTAAGGATAAGGATCACGTATCCTTCATCCTCCTCTCACGAGAATTTGAGTTCTGATAGTACAGGTATCCTCAGCATGTTATTGATAGTCTTCAAAAGCACCTCAGATCCTTGGGTTCAACCCCAGTTATCCTTGGGCTTGTCCCCAGTTTTCGCCTGTAGCGCACGATGATCCTGGTATAGTTCACGTCTTTGGGACCAGTACCCACTTTAGGGGCTGACAACCTCATCGTACTGGCTATATCTAGGATCCTACGTATAATGGTAGACGTACCATACATCCGTTCCTAAGGTTTCTAACGTTTTCACGTTAGCTAAGGTTTTGACATTTTCATGTCACCAAGTTTGGATAGTCGCCAGTAAGGGCCATACTCCAGTTTGCATACGATCCTTGGGCTTGTCCCCAGTTATCCTTTGGGCTTGTCCCCAGTGATCCTTTGGGCTTGTCCCCAGTGATCCTTTGGGCTTGTCCCCAGTTATCCTTTGGGCATGTCCCCAGTTACTAACTTATCTTTTATATTGGCTTAGTCCCAAGTTATATTCCATTTTTTCAGGTTTTCGAAGTTAAACAATTAAGGATCCTTAATCCTTATTATCCATTAAAGTTTTACTTATGGTTATCCTGATTAAAGGTTAGGACCCTAAATTGGATCCTCAGGTATGATCCTTAACTATTTTTAATTTCACTCATTATTCATTTGAATAACCCTTAGACTTTGACAACTAAACCTATGATCCTCGACCATAAACTATTTTTGAAAATTTTTCGATTACAGGATATTTGATCCAGGATCATATCCTAAAATGATTGAACATGATTTGCTTAACAATTGGAAAATAAAAGGATAAACAAAGGATAACAACACGAGATAAGCCAGAAAGATTAGAGTTATTTTATTAACAAAGGATTTTAAACCCTTTCAAAAGTTGTCAAAATTGCCAACCCACGTTTCTACCAGCAAAACGTGGCCCGTCCACATGGGTTGGCAAATGGTGTCCATTGTTTGTGCAGTCATAGCATGCAGGGAAATTAAAAGCGGCAGGATCACAAAGGCTTCATCCCCCAAACAGAGGATCCCTCCACCCTTTGCGATCCTACCTATTGTCCAAAGGATCCAGGATCCTTAACCCTAAAAACTATTGTTTAAGTTACAGACCATAAATTGTTTCAAAACATCAACAACCACAAAAACCACTACCAAATTCAAAAAATTGGGCTCCGGCCAAGTCTCGAAATTTCCATCATCGCCCAATCCTGCAGCTCAAACCTTCGCTGCTCCATCACCACCAGCTCCACTTGCTTCCCCCTGATCCTTCCCAGCATCACCACCTTCAAGCAATGGGATCTCATCAGCCTCCTCATCATCCTCCAACTCTGCCAGCCTTGCCTTCTAGCCTTCCACGTCCCATGTGCCTTTGTCGAAGGAAGGATCCTGAGCCTCCGCAGCCATCTGCAGCTGGATCTTATACGTGGTTATCGCAGCAGAGACCTTGGCATCCTGGGTAATGTCATGCTTCTCATAATCAAAATTGATCAGCATCCTGGCGGCTTTATCCCCTTGGTGGCCCGGAGCTCCTTCTCAAGATCAGCAATCTAGAGATCCTTCAGCACACCCATCTGTTGGAGGTCGGCAATTTGGCGGTCTTGATCCTCAACGTGGCCAATATATGTTTCTATTTCAGCAAGTTTCTGCAGAAAGGGAAAAAGGTAAGTTCAGGACCAGGTGATCCTCAAACAAGCAGGATATACAAGCAGGATATACAAGCAGGAGCAGTGATCCTTACTTCGTTAACGTAATCAAGAAACTGTTGGCGGAGCAGGGGAAATCCTTGAAGATCCTCAGAGGCCTTCCTCTTCTTTCCTTTACCCCTAATAGGTGCTTTAGGGGCTGAAGCGGTTGGACTGACAGCAGGGGTCTTCTTCCTCGCAGATTTGACATTAGCAAGATCATCAATGCCAAACTTGGAGGCAGATTTAGCAGATTTTCCAGCACCTACACAACCAAAATCAGATAAGTATTCTAACTAATTTAAAAAATCCTACATGAAACTACTTTTTAATCAGGATACTTACTTGACATCGTGACAGAGGCAGAGGATACTTCTTGGGAATCTTGAGTAGCAACCTGGAAAGTTCTTGTCTCCGGATCAAGCTTCTTGAAGGCTAAAAGTCTCTCTTTTGCAGCAGGTGTCAACTTCAGACGAGAGATGGAAATAGCTGCACAATAAATAAAAAACAAAAGAAAATATTAGTGATCCTCATCCTAAGGAACAAATCTTATGGTGATCCTTCCAGGATCCTCTATCCTACCATGAGTAGCCCACTCTTTGGGCAGATCCTTCCCATCAGGGATGGTATCCCTCCTAACAAAGAAGAACCGTCGCTTCCAATTCGTGTCGTTCTTGGTGACCTTGAAGACAGGATGATCCTCTCCAGCTTTTCGCTTAAATAGATAACGATGGGGTCCGAAAGTGGTAAGATCGTACATCTCAGCCAGCTCCGCCATACCAAGGTCAATCCCTTCTTGTTCAATGATCCTCTCAAGGGTATACAATACCCTCCAGATCATGGGCATAGCCTGGATATAGCAGATGCCGGTGAGAGAGAAGAAGGATTGAGTGAACTGTGGGAAAGGATATGAATATCCTATCAAGAACGGAGTAACAGGAAAGGCCACCCCAAGTATCAGAGATAAAGTTACTCAAAGTAGTGGGAGTGAAGGACTTGAAGATGGTGTTCGCCGGAAAACAATGACGGATTCTATCAACCTGAGGATCAGTGAAACAGCACCTCTCGGTGGGAGAGTCTTTGATGATCCTGTTTTGGTCAAAAATCACACAAGGATAATGTAACCAAACTTTATGTAAACGGGGTATGATGCTTGGTTAATTATGAAAGTAAAGGATCACTTTTATGAGAAAATGCAAAGACACAATGATTTATACGAGGAAAAAGCCCTTGATCAATGTATGATCTCCGGCATAAAAAACCTCGGGTGATGGCAACTACCGATCACCAAACTTCAATATAAGAAAAATAGTTACAACTTTGGATGATAATGAGCTGAGTACAAGGATCACTATAGTTTCGAGTGTCTTAGCGTGTGAGAGTTGTGTTGTCCGTTCTTCCGAATGAGGAAGAGTGTTATATATACAAGTGTAGGTGACCTATTTTAGGTAAAAAGACTAATAATCAGCTCATTACCCCTTTAGAAATAAAAGTAAATCTAGCCTAAATTATCGCCCTTAAATCATGCCAAGTTTCCATATCCTTCACAACGTCCATCTCCGATTAAGCACATGCCATAGTTGTGAAGACGTGTCCTTTAATTGTGATGCTAAGAGCGGATCCTGCTAGTCATTCCTGCAAAACAACATTAAATTCAATGAAAGCAACTGTTAGCATGAGGATCCTATGATGGTCCGTGATCCTGATCCTGGGAGTCTGCTGAGGATCACTATCTGCCAAAGAAACAAGGATCACTGGTTAGGATCACATGTGAGGATCATGTATTGTAAAAATCCAGCCCTCACAATTGCCCCCAAAATATAAGGAGTTTATTGTAAATTAACGAGTTATATTTTGTTTTGATCTTATCTGCAACAAACAAGTCGGATAACTAGCCGTTAATCTCGAACTAGCCGTTGCAACCTTTACGTCATTGAGGTGACATCCCTGCAAATCATGATTATAAATAGGAGATAGGGTTAGGATCAATCTGCATTTAAGTTCAAGATATACTCCCTTTATAATCTCAACCGAAGATCAATCAGGTATTCTCTTCTTTTCTTTCCTCTCTTGCTCTGTTTTTCTGCTTTTACCCTGCCAAGAGTATGTTGCTCCGAAGTTCCCCTCACAAGGATCACAAGAAGAGCAGTCCTCTGAAAAGCCAAGGGATCGTCAAAGACTCTCCTACGGAGAGGTGCTGCTTCACTGATGCTCATGTTGATAGGATCCGTCACTGTTTTCCGGCGGATACTGTCTTCAAGTCTTTTTCTTCCACCGCTCTGAGTGATTTCGTTTCCGATGCCTGGGTGGCCTTTCCTGCAACTCCGTTTACCCTAGGATATTCATATCCTTTTCCAGCCTTCACCCAATCCTTCTTTTCTCTGACCGGCATGTCCTATATCCAAGCCATGCCGATGATCTGGAGGGTTCTGTGTACCCTTGAGAGGATCATTAAGCAGGAGGGGATTGACTTAGGGATGTCGGAGCTGGCCGAGCTATATGATCTTACCACGTTTGGTTCTTGTCGGTTCTTGTTGAAACGGAAAGCTGGAGAGGATCACCCTGTTTTTAAGGTTACAAAAAATGATACAAATTGGAAGCGACGCTTCTTCTTTGTCAGAAGGGATACCATCCCTTATGGGAAGGATCTGCCCAAGGAGTGGGCCACTCATGGTAGGATAGAGGATCCTCGAAGGATCACTATCAGACTTGTCTCTTATGATGAGGATCACTAATGTCCTTTTTATCTTTTGTGCAGCTATATCCATTGCTCATCTTAAGTTAACCCCTGCCGCAAGAGAAAGAGTTTTAGCCTTTAAAAAGCTTGATCCTGAGGTTAGAAGTTTCCAAGTCACCGTCCAAGATTCACAAGAAGTA
This sequence comes from Helianthus annuus, assembly GCF_002127325.2. Lineage (NCBI taxonomy): Eukaryota > Viridiplantae > Streptophyta > Magnoliopsida > Asterales > Asteraceae > Helianthus > Helianthus annuus. The sequence continues at coordinate 135,200,753 of NC_035447.2, read as the reverse complement.
TCCTCCGCATCTGCCACTATGTCAAGTAGGTATCCTTGTAAAAAGTAAGTTATATGTGAGATTGTTTGATTAATAAGGGAACTTATCTTGTTTTTTGATTGTGTAGGCGCTGGAAAGTCTGCCAAATCTGCCAAGTCTGCCTCCAAGTTTGGGATAGATGATCTCGCCAACGTCAAGTCTTCGAGGAGGAAGACTTCTGCTGCCAGTCCCTCCGCTTCAGCCCCTAAAGCACCCATTAGGGGTAAGGGAAAGAAGAGGAAGACTTCTGAAGATCTCCATGGATTTCCTCTGCTTCGCCAACAGTTTCTCGATTATGTTAATGAGGTAAGGATTACTGCCCCTGTTGGTTATCCTTCTTGAATATCCTGCTTGCATATCCTGCTTTTTTGTGGATCACCTGATCCTGAATCTACCTTATTTCTCTTTTGCAGAAACTTGCTGAGATCGAGACCTATCTTGGACATGTCGAGGACCAGGAAAGCCAAATCGCTGACCTCCAACAAATGGGCGTGTTGAAGGATCTCAAGATTGCAGATCTTGAGAAGGAACTCCGGGCTACAAAGGATGAGGCTGCTCAAAGGCTGATTGACATGGATGGCGAGAAGCAGGAGATCACCCAGGATGCCAAGGTTTCTGCAGCAATTGCTATGTACAAGATACAACTACAGATGGCTGCGGAGGCTCAGGATCTTGCCTTTGACAAAAGCACATGGGATGTTGAGGGTTGGAAGGCAAGACTGGCGGAACTGGAGGACGAGGATGAAGCTGAGGATATCCCAATGCTGGAGGGTGGTGATGCTGACAAGGATCAGGGCGGAGAAGCTGGTGGTGATGGGGCAGCAAAGGTGTAAGCTGCATGATTGGGCGATGATGGATATTTGTGACTAGGCCGGAGCCCAATTTTTTAAGCTTGGTAGTGGTTTGTGGTTGTGGTATTTGAGACAATTGATGGTCTGTAATCTTTGAACAATAGTTTTTAGGGTTAAGGATCCTGGATCCTTTGGAAAATAGGTAGGATTACAAAAGGTGGAGGGATCCTCTGTTTGGGGGATGAAGCCTTTGTGATCCTGCCGCTTTTAATTTCCTGCACATGCTAAGACCGCACAGACAATGGACACCCTTTGCCAACCCATGTGGACGGGCCACGTTTTGCTGGTAGAAATGTGGGTTGGCAATTTTGACAACTTTTGAAGGGTTAATCCTTTCGTTAATAAATAAAATCTTAAACTTTTGTCGCTTATCTTGTGTTATTATCCTTTTTATTTTCAATTGTTTTGACACATGTTTGTTTGAGTAAGAAAAGTTGAGCAAATTATGTTTAAGAAATTTAGGATATGATCCTGGATCAAATATCCTATAATCGAAAATTTTCAAGGTAGTTTATTTTAAGGATCATAGGTTCAGTTGTCAAGGTCTAAAGGTTATTCAAATGAATAATGAAATTAAAAATAGTTAAGGATCATACCTGAGGATCCAAGTTAGGATCCTAACCTTTAATCGGGATAACCATAAGTAAAACTTTAACGGATAATAAGGATTAAGGATCCTTAATTGTTTAACTTCGAAAACCTGAAAAAATGGAATATAACTTGGGACTAAGCCAATATAAAAGATAAGTTAGTAACTGGGGACAAGCCCAAAGGATAACTGGGGACAAGCCCATAGGATCACTGGGGATGATCCCAAAGGATCACTGGGGACAAGCCCAAAGGATAACTGGGGACAAGCCCAAAGGATCGTATGTAAACTGGAGTATGGCCCTTACTGGCGACTATCCAAACTTAGTGACATGAAATTGTCAAAACCTTAGCTAATGTGAAAACGTTAGAAACCTTAGGAACGGATGTATGGTACGTCTACCATTATACGGAGGATCCTGGGTATAGCCAGTACGATGAGGTTGTCAGCCCCGGAAGTGGGTACTGGTCCCAAAGACGTGAACTATATCAGGATCATCGTGCGCTGCTGGCGGAAACTGGGGATAATCCCAAGGATAACTGGGGTTAGACCCAAGGATATGCGTTGCTTTTGAAGATCTTTGACGATATGCTGTAGATACCTGAACTATCATAACTCAAATGGTTCGTGAGAAGAGGATGAAGGATACAGGATCCTTATCCTTTGGTAAAAAGTAAGGAAATGTAATAGTTTTAAGATAAGGACATTACCAGAGTAAGGATCACTGACATCACCGGGATTCTTTGAGGATACTTCAATGTAAGGATCACATGCTTGAAGGGTCATGTTCACATAAAGTATCTCTTTAAGTGAACAGCATTCCAGGCTCTTGGTAACAAGTTTCCTTCCATAGTTAGTAATCTGTATGCCCCCTTTCCTGCTTCAGCTTCAATCAAGTAAGGGCCTTCCCACTTTGGTGCTAACTTCCCGTCAGCAGGATTAATAGTGTTTTGGAATGTTTTTCTCAACACCATATCTCCGACTTGGAACTTCCTTATCCTAACATTTTTGTTGTAAGCACCAGCCATTCTTTGTTGGTAGCTTGCCATCCTTATCCTAGCCAGATCCCTGATTTCCTCAATAGTATCCAAATCCTGAGCCAGGATTGCAGCATTTTCTTCAGGATCACGAGCACTTGTTCTAGCAGTTGGGATCACCATCTCTGTTGGGATCACTGCTTCTGCCCCAAATACTAAAGAAAAAGGTGTTTGACCAGTGGCATTCTTGGGAGTTGTTCTATCAGCCCATAGCACATAAGGTAACTCCTCTGCCCATTTTCCCTTCTTGGATCCTAGCTTCTTCTTCAGATTGTTGATGATGATCTTGTTGGATGATTCTGCTTGGCCATTGGCCTGTGGATGAACTGGTGTTGATGTTATCATCTTGATTCCCCAACTGTCACAAAAGTTAGTAGTTCTGCTTCCAATGAATTGAGAACCATTATCACATACAATTTCAGAGGGAATGCCAAATCTAGTTATAATGTTTCTTTTGATAAAGGATATAACTTCTTTTTCTCTGACTTGAGCAAAGGCTTCAGCTTCTATCCACTTAGAGAAGTAGTCAGTCATGGCAAGCATAAATACTTTTCCACCAGGTGCTTTAGGGAGCTTGCCAACTATATCCATCCCCCATCTCATGAATGGCCAAGAGGATGGTATGGGGTGTAGCAATTCAGCCGGTTGATGAAGGATATTGTTGTGTCTTTGACAAGGATCACATTTCCTAGCATATTCTACAGCATCCCTTTTCATGGTTGGCCAGTAGTATCCTGTTCTAAGGATCCTTGAGAACAATGCCATGCCCCCAGTGTGGTTTCCACAATCTCCTTCATGGAAGTCTCTCAACACTTCTTTAATTTCAGGATCCTCGATACATCTTAAATATGGTCCTGCAAGAGATCGTTTATATAGCACATTATTTAAGATTGTGTATTTAGATACCTTAATCCTGAAGGCTCTAGGATTTTCTCCTATCGGAATCTCCCCGTTTTGCAAGTATCTCATGATTGGTGAGATCCATGATCCTGAATAAGATTGAGCTTCTTCACTAGCGATTACTGCAGTATCCTCTTCTATTTCCATGGCCACCTGATTTTCAATAACAGGAGCCAGGATATGGATGATAGGGATACTTATGTCTTCTGGAATTTTTAAGGATGATCCTAAGTTGGCCAATGCATCAGCTTCCGTGTTATCCTCCCTTGGTACCTGTGTTAAGCTGAAAGAAACAAAAGAGAGTGCCAATTCTTTGACTATCTCTAAATATTTGGTTAGTTTTTCACCTTTAATAGCATAGGATCCATTAAAGTGATTGGTGATCAATAATGAGTCTACATATACGTTAAGATATTTTACCCCCATATCCTTAGCAATTTGCAAGCCAGCAATTAAGGCTTCATATTCAGCCTCATTGTTAGTTGCTTGGAACTCACAGGCTATGGAGTGGGGTATTATATCCCCCTGTGGCGATTTTAATAGTATCCCGAGCCCTGTGCCCTTGACATTTGAGGATCCATCAGTGTGTAGTATCCAAGGATCCTTGGTCTCATCCAGCTGTTGGACTTCCAATTCTGCTTCTTTTTGTAGATCACTACTGAAATCAGCCACAAAGTCAGCTAGTGCTTGGGATTTAATGGCTGTTCTTGGCTCATATCTTATATCATGGGCACTAAGCTTTACTGCCCACTTAGCCATTCTTCCTGACATCTCTGGTTTCCTGAGGACATTCTTAATTGGAAAGTTAGTTCTAACAACAATAGTATGGGTTTCAAAATAATGCCTTAGCTTAGTTGATGCCATGGTTAATGCAAGAATAAGTTTTTCGAGGTGTGAGTACCTGGATTCGGCATCAAGTAAACTCTTACTTACATAGTAGATAGGATATTGTGTACCTTCGTGATCCTTAACAAGGACAACACTTACAGCGGTTGAGGATACCACCAAATATAAGGATAACACATCTCCTTTTTCGGGCTTTGATAATGCTGGTGCTGAGGACATATATTCTTTAAGGGCTTGTAAAGCATTCTCATGTTTCTCAGTCCATTCAAACTTCTTGTTCTTCCTTAGGATATCGTAAAATTCTTTACATTTTTCTGAGGATTTTGATATGAACCTGTTCAGAGCTGCTATCCTGCCTGTTAGCCTTTGCACATCCTTAGCATTGGCAGGGGACTTGATGTTTACTAGTGCTTTAATTTGCTCCGGACTTGCCTTAATGCCCCTCTGGGTTACCATATATCCTAGGAATTTACCTGCCTTAACACCAAAGTGGCACTTTGAAGGATTAAGCTTCATGTTATAATTATCAAGGATATCAAATGCTTCCTCCAAATCCCTTAGGTGATCCTCAGCTTTCTTTGATTTGACTACCATATCATCTATGTATACTTCCATAGTTTGTCCAATTTGATCTTTGAACATCATATTCACCAGCCTTTGATATGTTGCACCTGCATTTCTTAATCCAAAAGGCATGGCAATATAACAATACAAACCTGTTGGGGTCATAAAGGCTGTATCCTCTTGGTCAGATGGTTCCATCTGAATTTGTTGGAATCCAGATGATGCATCCATAAAGGTTAACAGTTCATGCCCCGCTGTTGCATCCACCATGGAGTCAATGTGGGGTAATGGGAAAGGATCCTTGGGACATGCCTTATTTAAATCAGTGAAATCGACACATACCCTCCACTTTCCGTTTTTCTTTTGGACAACGACCACATTGGCTAACCATTTTGGATATTTTACCTCTCTGATCATACCTGCTCGAAGTAGTCTCTCTACTTCTTCTTGGATAATGGCATTCCTTTCCGGTGCAAACTTCCTCCTTTTTTGATGGATTGGTTTGATAAACCTGTCAATGCCAAGTTTGTGAGTAATAATATCCTTAGATATACCTGTCATATCTTCATGTTTCCAAGCAAAGGTAGATTTTCTTCTTTTGAGGAAGGATATTAAGTCTTCTTTCATCTTGCCAAGGATCCCTGATCCGATATAGATTTTTGATTCAGGATCACTAGGATCCAAGAGGATTTCGTCCACATCTTGTTCCCTTGCCTCCAAGACATTCCTCGGAGGATACTGTAATTGCTATTGCTCCCTTGGCTTCGAGGTTGGCTTCATGGATGAGGTATAACAATCCTTAGCCTCCTGCTGATCACTGTCGATCTTGATTATTCCCCATGGGCTAGGGAGCTTCACACATTGATGGTAGGTGGATGGGACTGCTTTCATATCATGTATCCAGGGCCTGCCAAGGATAACATTGCAACAAGATAAACAGTCAATAACGCAAAATTTTTGATAATTATGTAGTCCTTCCACGTAGATTGGGAGTTTGATGTCCCCTAGAGTTTTCTTCGTTTCTCCACTGAATCCTACAAGAACGGAGGATCTTGGTGTGATGTCTGATTCTGGGATACCCATTTTCTTCAGAACATCAAGCTGGATAATGTTTACTGAGCTTCCTCCATCGATAAGGATCCTGCGGACAAAATGGTTAGAGATAAAGAGGGTAATAACTAAACTATCATGATGAGGATCCTGAATGTTAATGCGATCATCCTCATCAAACGTTATCATCTTCCCCTCTGAGACACTTGATGTTCTAATAGGTCTTTCTCCATTATCCATTTTTGACTCCTTTGCATGCCTTTTGGCCGCCGAGAAGGATGTACCACAGATGTCTGATCCTCCGGAAATAAAGTTGATCACTTGTGCATTTGCCGGAGGTGCTGGAGCCTTTTCAGGGATCCTTTCAGGATCCTGAGTCCTTTGTTTTTTTCTTCCCAACAGTTCTTTTAGGTGCCCCTTGCTTAACAGATATCCAATCTCTTTTCTTAAAGCTATGCATTCTTCGGTTAGATGCCCGAAATCCTCATGGTATGCACACCATTTTGACTTGTCTTTAGTCCCGGATGGTTTATCATTCTTCCTGGGCCACCTAGCTTTTTCACCTAGATTCTGCATTGCAAGGATTAGTTCCTGATTATCAACGGAAAAACAATATTCTGAGATTGGAGGATAATCTTCATCATCCTCTTCTTGGTCAACAGCATGCACATTCTGGTTCTCATTTCTATGGTAGGATTTGAATTTGTTGTTCTTGAAGGAGGATCCTTGCTTCTCCTGTTTTGAGGATCCTACTTGTCTCTCCTGGATCCTCTTGTCATCCTCTAGCCGGATGAACCTGAGTGCCCGAGTTCTTACTTCATCTAGGTTCCTGCATGGTGTCATAACAAGATCATCATAGAATAATGAATCCTTAAGTAGTCCCATTTTGAAGGCTTCAACAGCCGTAGCCATATCCAAGTTGGGAATGTCCAAGGATTCTTTACTAAATTTAGTTATGTAATCCCTTAATGATTCATTATGACTTTGAGTTACTCTATATAAATCACTGGTTAATCTTTCAAATTTTCTGCTACAAGAGAATTGGTTATTGAATAAATTAACTAAATTAGCAAATGAAGTAATAGAGTAAGGGGGAAGACTTAGCAGCCACTTAAGAGCAGATCCAGTAAGAGTGGATCCAAATCCTTTACATAGGCATGCTTCCTTCAGCTTTTCTGGGATAGGATTGATCTCCATCCTCTCCCTGTATTGTGCTATGTGCTCCTCTGGATCCGTTGTACCATCATACAGCTTCATAGTAGGGATATGGAACCTTTTGGGTACCTCTGCATCACAAATTGGTGGTGCAAAGCGAGATACCTTGTGGCTTCCATCTGCAATCTCTGGGATAGGCTTGACTACCCTTGGAACACTTGAGATCATATCTTTTAGCTTCTGCAATTCTCTGGCCATAGCATGATTGACACCTGTATCCTGCATGAATCCATGGTTAGTAGTAAGATGATTATTTAAAGTGTTACCTCCCATTGAGTTCAAGTTAGTGAATCCATATTGCTGGGATTCGGGGATAACGGAGGGACCAGTGGAAGCAATGGTCTGCATTGGAATGAAGTCCCCTTGATGGACATCTAGACTTCCTGTTTGCAAACTTTTTAGGGATCCTGGCATCTGGAAGGATCCTGGTATTTGGAAGGATCCTGGTATCTGGGATGATCCTGGAACGAAGGAGGATCCTTGAACCTGGGATGATCCTGGAACGAAGGAGGATCCTTGAACCTGGGATGATCCTGGAATAAAGTAGGATCCCTGAAACTGCTGTGCTCCCGGATAGGCTCCCGAATTCATGAAGGATCCCATATGCTGGGGATAGGATCCTGCCGGCTGAAAGTGTGAGCCTGATGCCTGAGTCATTGCTGTCGATCCGAGGTGCAATCCTCTTGATTCTCCCATAATTTGCACGTCTGGAATTCCTGATGGCTGAGATGTAATCATTGGAGTATCAAAGCTCAAGGAATTGGGCATCAGTGGGGAATGATCCTCTGCCGTTTTCTTTTGTCTTTTGAGATCTCCAATTTCCCTGAGGATCCTTTCATTAGTTTCATCCTGCCGCTGCATACGATCCTTCATCTGCAAAATCAAAGTAAATACATCACTAGTACTGGGAATATAAGAATTCATAGCAGAAGGAGATGGAGTTTTAGAATTAGTAGGAGTTTGTCTCTTCTCAGCATTCTTCTGGGATCCTGCCGGTGGTGGAGGCAGAATGTTCTGGGATGAGGTGACTGCAGACATTGACGTGGACATGTTTTTCAATGATGAAGCCATGTAATTCTTTGAAATGATTTCGAACAAAAGGTTTTCTTATGAATGAAGCACCAATTGCCCCACGGTGGGCGCCAAACTGTTTTGGTCAAAAATCACACAAGGATAATGTAACCAAACTTTATGTAAACGGGGTATGATGCTTGGTTAATTATGAAAGTAAAGGATCACTTTTATGAGAAACATGCAAAGACACTATGATTTATACGAGGAAAAAGCCCTTGATCAATGTATGATCTCCGGCATAAAAAACCTCGGGTGATGGCAACTACCGATCACCAAACTTCAATATCAGAAAAATAGTTACAACTTTGGATGATAATGAGCTGAGTACAAGGATCACTATAGTTTCGAGTGTCTAAGCGTGTGAGAGTTGTGTTGTCCGTTCTTCCGAATGAGGAAGAGTGTTATATATACAAGTGTAGGTGACCTATTTTAGGTAAAAAGACTAATAATCAGCTCATTACCCCTTTAGAAATAAAAGTAAATCTAGCCTAAATTATCGCCCTTAAATCATGCCAAGTTTCCATATCCTTCACAACGTCCATCTCCGATTAAGCACATGCCATAGTTGTGAAGACGTGTCCTTTAATTGTGATGCTAAGAGCGGATCCTGCTAGTCATTCCTGCAAAACAACATTAAATTCAACGAAAGCAACTGTTAGCATGAGGATCCTATGATGGTCCGTGATCCTGATCCTGGGAGTCTGCTGAGGATCACTATCTGCCAAAGAAACAAGGATCACTGGTTAGGATCACATGTGAGGATCATGTATTGTAAAAATCCAGCCCTAACAGATCCCTTGACCTTTCAAGGGACTGTTCTTCTCAGGATCCTTATGAGGGGAGTTGCGTAGCAGCATGCTTGCAGAATGTTGAAGAAAAACAAAGAAGCAGAAAAACAGAGTAAGAGAAGGAAGAAAAGAGGAGAATACCTGATCAATCTTCGGACGAGATTATAAAGGGAGTTTCTCTTGAATTTAAAAGCAAATTGATCCTATCTCTATCTCCTATTTATAATGATGATATGCAGGGCTGTCACTTCTGTGACGTAAGAATTGCAACGGCTAGTTCGACTTTAACGGCTAGTTATCCGATTAACTTATTGCGGTTAAGATCAAGCAAAATATAACTCATTTATTTACAATATCACTCCTTATATTTTGGGGCAATTGTTAGGGCTGGATTTTTATAACACATGATCCTTACATGTGATCCTAACCAGTGATCCTTGTTTCTTTGGCAGATAGTGATCCTCAGCAGAGTTCCAGGATCAGGATCACGGACCATCATAGGGATCCTCATGCTAACAGTTGTTTTCATTGAATTTAATGTTATCTTGCAGGAATGTCTAGCAGGATCCGCTCTTAGCATCGCAAACAAGGGACGCGTCTTTACAACTTTGGCATATGCTTAATCAGAGATGAACGTTGTAGAGGATATGGAAACTCGGCATGATTTAAGGGCGATAATTTAGGCTAGATTTACTTTTATTTCTAAAGGGGTAATGAGCTGATTGTTAGTCTATTTACCTAAAATAGGTCACTCACACTTGTATATATAACACTCTTCCCCATTCGGAAGACACACAACACATTTCTCACGCACTTAGACACTCGATACTATAGTGATCCTTGTACTCAGCTCATTATCATCCGAAGTTGTAACCATTTTTTGTTATATTGAAGTTTGGTGATCGGTAGTTGCCATCACCCGAGGTTTTTTATGCCGGAGATCATTCATTGATCAAGGGCTTTTTCCTCGTATAAATCCTTGTGTCACTTGCATATTTCTCACTAAAGTGATCCTTTACTTTTTCAACAAACCAAGCATCATTCCCCGTTTACCTAGAGTTTGGTTGCATTATCCTTGTGTGATTTTTGACCAAAACATGTACGTTCACAAGGCACAACCCATACTTTACTTTATACAAACTTGTTTGGATTACATGTCTTTAGGTAAATTAATCATTTACGCTGTAAACTATATTCTCATGCTAAACCAATTATGAAACCATATAGTATTAATATACATATTATATAACATTATATAATATACATATTGTTGTGTAATTGCTCAAACAAAACAAAAATATGAATAAGGTGGCCTCGTGGCCGACCTCTGTGCACAGCCCAAGAGAAAACAAATCGATTGGATTAACTTAATTAGATTGATTCTTATTACCCTATTTATATGTTAAATAAGTTAGGCAATATTATATCAACCATATGAAAATGAGTCACTACATTTGTTAAAAAAAAAAGGAAATAGGCTGATATGTAATCAGCCGCACATGGGTGATGATTAATCATTTTTCATGCCACTAATATTAATGCATTATAATATGATTTTATTGAAACATTGAGACTTTACGGGCTTTATAGAAAAAAAAAGATATTACGTGATTATGGCCAAGCCATGCGGCTAATACATTGAATCTGCAGCCAACATGGCAGACCAGCCTATTGGTTGGTTTTATTGGCTCCATCTCCTCAACCACTTATAATTAAAGCTAACCAATATAACCCTAAATCTCCATCTACTTGAATCAAGTTACCACCATAACCAACTTCCGTACACCCACATTTGAATCACTTGTACAAACCATCGCCGGAGATTTATTCGTTGGGTGGGTACACCTCTCACCTTTCGTAAGCCTTGCACTCACCGGGAGGAGAAAGCTCACGCCGGAGAACTCACCACTTGCCGGAGTTATGAGGACGACTCGGAGATCACACCGGGGACTCGGCTTGACTCGTTACCACTGGCAACACGCCAGAGAGACTGCAACCTGCCGGAGCTACGTAGACTTCACCGGAGTTCACGTCGGAACTCGAAGACATCGTCGAGCGCAAATCGGAGCTCGAGTTTACGTCGTTTTCGGTATACGTTTCTATCATACTTATCTTTCTTCTTTTTCGTTTGGTATACTTACATCAGCAGAAATCTAACTGAGTTTGTTTAATCAAGCACAAAGGAATCACGGGTTCGAGTCTCGTTCCCGAGTTTCTTGCTGCACATGCTTCCTTTTGTACAACAACATGCATTTTATTTTGAATCAAAAGTAATCTCTCTTTTTAAAAGAATTTGTAGATGGGAACTTGCTAACAGTGGGTTTTTCTTTTTGGGTTGTAAGAAGATGACTACATTTAAAATTTGTTTGCCATGTTTGAAAAAAAAAGTGTGATTTATAAAAATGCCAAAGTTATTTTTATACAAAGCATTTGGATTGGAATACTATTAGTAAACTCCACTTTCAGGTTGTATTAGTCTTTTCACCTTATTTCATCCTTTAACTGCGATTCAACCCTAAATTTAATTATATCTAACAAGTTTATTTTTTTTCTTTTCTTTTCCTTAATATAATAATGAGATAAAATAAAATATTTAATTAATTAACTTATAAACTATAAATATTGGGGTTTTATGTAACCAATAAATAATAACGAGATCGTTATTGTGTTATTCCATATCTAGGATAATCGCTCTTGTTCGTTCTCTTGGATTTTCCAATCTTACTCGTGCGTACTTACAAGAAATCGCAACGCAATCAAGTGAGTACACTCGACCAATTTACATTTTAAACCACTTTTGGGTTGTAACATGTTACCATACAAAATTACACTTACATACACATAAACAAGCTTTATGAACTCAATCCGTTATACATGCTACTTGTTATGCTAGATAATACATGCTTTATGCCATTACTATATTATACCCTCGCTTAACAATTATAGCGCTATAGGAGTAGCACACCACCCGACGGGGGATTGTTAGGTCATTATACTATACGGTCTCGTCACTTTTGTGGCGAGGGATGCTAAATACTAGTGGACACTTTGGGTTTAGATGTAATGATATGCATGCTAATTACCTTGCTTACAAATTGCCATGTGGATTCGAGTAAAATGTTTTTATACTTATGTTATACTATTTAAATCTTGTGTACTCGCCTTTGCTTTTGCATTGAATTTTATTTTAACATGTTACAGGTTGGTGATGACGATGCTATGAAATGAAGTAGCAATGATGCCTAGATACACATATAGACGTTTAGGTTTAATATGTCGTATCAATTTTGTTATGTTGTTATGTTATTTCGTTAAACTTGTCGTATTTGAATTTTTTGCAATGTTGACAGTTTATCTTATGAAATGAAATCGGATTATTTAAATACTTGTCACAATTATTAACGTTATGATGTCTCGAGCAATCTTCACACTTCGTCTCATCCCGATGTTTCCGCCATTGGTTGGGGTGTGACAAATTCAGCCTGATTTCATCTCTTTTTCTTACTTCTACACCTTCTTTTATAAATTGAACAAGTTTGAACGGTTAAGATGATCTGAATTTCTCACATCATAAGCAAAACTGTGTTTTAAAGAATCCTTGAAAAAATTGGACCATAATTCAATCTTAATCTGAAAATATTTGTAATTCCGCATGAAAATCTGTTCGAACAAAATGATATCAGCATGATTTCGCTTGAAAATGTTTTTTAATTCCGCATAGAATTACGGTGTTTAGCTAATTTCGTTTGAAATTAATTCTAATTCTGCACGGAATTCGAATTTTGTTTGTATAATCTCGTATCAAACCTAATCTCGTGTGAAACTGAGTAATTCCGCACGGAATTACTTAATTTCGTTTGAAAAATCCTAATCTCGTTTAAAAGTTGTGTGCAGGTTAATCTCGTTTGAAGCTGTTAATTTCGCTTGAAGTAATCTCGTTTGAAGAATCTAATTTCGTTTGAAAATGTCTGACGAAGATTTTTACAACGCGTTTGCCACATCTTCGACTACTCCGGCTGCCATTGCTCAAAATATGAACTTGGAAAACGAAACTCGAACTTTGCAAAACCCCCCCGAAACTTATGGGAATTGAAGAGTACCATGGTTGGAAAAATCGTTTTGAGAATTGGGTTCAGGCAAACCATCTAAGAGCTTGGGAAAGCATTGAAACAAAATATGTTAGACCACAGACTGCTTTGAGAGTTGATAAAATCATTTCAGAATTTGTGACACTCGAGGTTTTTCCATACGAACACTTTGTAATATTTTGTGTATATAAATATTATTAAATGAAAACGTGACCTTTGTGCATGATATGTGATGTATGTATGTATTGTATATATATATATATGAGAGCCGAAACCACGACCCGAGACCATGACTCGCAACCGGGCGGTTGCGAGTGGGCCACTCGGTCTCGAGTGGGCCGTTGAGCCGAAACCGGTTTGGGCCGAAACCCCAAGCCCAACCCGAAAACACCCCTTGTATATATAATCCCCACCATCTCCTCATTTCCCTCATTTGCTACTAAAACATACACATACACTCCCTATTTCTCTCTCAACTAAGAAAACCCCAAAACAACATCCAAACTCTTCCAAATTCTCGGTTCAAGCAAGGATCTCGGACAAGGACTCGGTCAAGCTCGGATCACTCGGACACTTCATCTTCTCTCATTCTCTTCTCTTTGTTTTCGGCTCCTCCTTTTCATAACCGGTTAGTGTGTAGTAAATGCCTTGTTTATGCTTGCTTGAATGATATGTTTATGAAATAGAAAAATGCTTGGTTAGTAGTTTATGCATGATTCTTAGGTTGATTTGTAAAGTTTGACAATATGTGGTAACATGTTTGAAAAGGGTTAGTTAAAATTGTTATGCATGACTTCTAGTATGACTTGTGAAGATTAACTATATGTGAAAACTCTTATGTATGAAGTTTGACAACATGTTCATAATGGCTATAGAATAGTGGTTTAAAATGTGCTTATGAGCAACCCAAAACTATGTTCTAAGTCATAAGGTGTATGTTTTACTTGTTCTTGCATAATAATCTTGCTAGTAATATGTGATTTTTGGTTAATAAATGTATGATTTGTTAAAGAGAAAACCCTAGAAAAATATGAATATAGGATGAACTTGTTGAATGTTGGTTTGAAGATTTAAAATGGCAAAGTTTGATCCATATTTTATTAAAGGCAGATTAGGAAAAGTGTTTGTAGAAATCTTATTGGTAGTTTCCTAATCTGGGTCTGATTTCATATGTACAATTTGGACTGTCATATCTGCATCATCACGTGTGTATGAAAATGACAGTTTCCGACTCGCAACCACGACATTACGACTCGCAACCACAGCATTCCGACTCGAAACCACACGGTTGCGACTCGCAACCAAAGCATGACAAGTCGAAACCATGAGATTGCGACTCGAGACCACGCCGTTGCGACTCGCAACCAAAACGTGATAACTCGAGACCACGGTTGCGACTCGCAACCATAACGTGACAAGCCGAAACCACCTGGTTGCGACTCGAGACCAGCTGGTTGCGAGTGGGCTGTTCATTTTGGTTACTGGGCCCATATGTGTTTAACTTGGGCTATCTGTTGACTGGATTATGTGTTGATGTTGACTGCTTAATTACTTAGGCTGGCCCAGTAACCCACTGTTTACTTATATGCTTGATACGTGTTAGTTATGTGTAAGTTTTTACGTGAATGCTTGTATACCGAACCTGACCTATACCGGTAACCATGTTAGGACGTGGTGACCAACGTGATTGACAAGTAACCTAAACCTACCGAGCAACCCAAGGTGAGTTCACAACTTAAAAGCATGCGTCCCGGTGGTTTGGGACACGAGACTAACAACCCTATCCCCTGGTAAAAGGGGATACCATTTACATACCTTCCCTAGTTATGGGGAACAAAACTTACTTTTCCTTCCCGGGTATTGGGAAACCTTTTGGTTAATTACTGTTTATACGGATTGCAACTAACGGCACTAAACGAAACTCTATCACTCAAGTCCCTACTACAAATACCGATTAGTCGCCGGGTTAGGCGAGCGGGTTATTAGTTGATAGCGCTATTTAGGTGTTTACCAGCCTCACACCGTGCCCTGGTTTGGGACGGTCGTGAACTAATGTACTCAGAAATCCGTCAATGATGATAGAACATTGACATCGGGGCATCCTGCGGATACGCAACGGTTACCTAGTGTTCGGTATTGGAAAAACAGTTTAGTCGCTAACTTTTGGGGTAGCTCCCCAGGGCATGTATAAACGGGTAAATTAACCGGTGAAACAAAGTTTTTGGTAATTAAAACTGGACAACTAGTGAACTCACTCAGCATTATTGTTGACCCCTTACTGCATGCTTTGCAGGTAACTAGTGACGGAGGAGCTTGCAGCTTGGGAGCGTGTAGTGTCTGTTCACCCTTGTGTTGGGTGTTACCTTATTTTGAATCATGAACTTTGTTCTAAACTACCTTACTTATGCTTCCGCTACTTATTACTGTTTTGAACTTAAAACTTTAAACTCTGAACTTAATATTTGCTAAGCTTATGAATAGTAAGTATTACTTTCGTTATCAACTTAAGTATTCGGTATAATTGGTGGCTGGATCCTGGTCAGTCACGCCCTCGAAGCGGGTGTTATCCGCAGGTGGATTTTGGGGGTGTGACAGATTGGTATCAGAGCCATTGGTTATAGTGAACTTGGTTTTAAAAAGAGGAAAATCTTTTTGGAGAAAACCAGACTATAACCCGTGACTCGCGACGACACTACACTCCAAGTGCAAGGCTCGACACATTTGACCTCATAGCTCGGACCAGTGTTTACTTGTTTGCTTTATGTTTCCTGTTATGATATACGTACTAGTGTGCCTAAACTAGATAGATACACCTCTCTCTTCTATCTCATTCTCGCTACACTACGACATCACACTCATACTGTGTTTTCTGGTTATGAAGACAATGAGTGGACGCGGAAGAGGAAACATTAACATGACGCAGGCTCAGTTCACTAACCTGCTCAACACAGTGGCTGCGGCTTTTGCAGCTCACCCTATAGGTAAGCTCGTTGTTTTAGGATGTTTAGATCCTACCGCCACATCGACTTTTCGCCTCTAAACCTATACGCTTCGCTTCTCACGAACAGGTCAGCATGCACCTGCGCAACCACCAGTGTGTACTTTCAAAACTTTCATGGATTGCAAGCCTCTCCCTTTCAACGGCACTGAGGGTGCCATAGGTCTTCTGCATTGGATTGAGAAAATTGAAGCTGTCTTTGCTGTTTGCGAGTGTCCCCCTGCAAATTGGGTGAAATTTGCTACTGCTACGCTTGAAGGAAGCGCGCTTTCTTGGTGGAAGGCGCAGATTCAGATGTTTGGTTTGGAAACTGCTAATGCTACCGCATGGGAGGATTTCAAGGATATGATTAAGGATGAATACTGTCACCGGGATGACATCCACAAGCTTGAGAACGAGTACTACGAGCTCAAGATGGTTGGGTCAGAGATTGAAACCTACACCAAGTTGTCCAATGACTATGCTGCTCTCTGCCCAAACATGTCTCGCCCTATGTATCGAAGAATCGAACTGTACATCAAGGGTTTGGCTCCAGAAATTCGAAGCCATGTAACTTCAGCCAACCACACTACCATTCAGCCGATCGTTCGACTTGCTCACAAACTTACTGATCAGGCCGTAGAAGAGGGCCGGTTGCCCAAAAGGATCAATGCTACCGTCGGAACTTCTAGTGACAGCAAGCGTAAGTGGGAAGGAAGTCAAAGCAAGGATGCTAACCCCACTCAGGCCCCAGCGCAGCAAAGGAAAACTGAAAACAACAAAGGCACTCAGCAACAGGGTGGCTACCGGGGAAGCTACCCTAAGTGCAACAAGTGTAACAAGCACCACAATGGGGCATGTAACAAGGGCCAGTGTCAGCGATGCCACAAGATGGGGCACGACGCCAAGGATTGTCGAAGCCAGTTCCCAGCAAGACAGAATCAGCAACAACCCCAACAGCAACAGCAGCAGGGAAACAACCGGGCATGTTTTAAGTGTGGAGCTGAGGGGCACTTTAAGAAGGATTGCCCTGAACTGAATCAGAATCGCAACAATAATCAGGGAGCTGGGAACAACAATCAAAACAACAATGCTGGGAATGGTGCTAGAGGAAGAGCTTTCGTGATTGGAGCTGGTGAAGCAAGGAATGACCCCAATGTCGTGGCGGGTAAGTTCCTACTCGATGATCGTTATGTTTCTGTGTTATTTGATTCCGGTGCCGATGCTAGTTATGTATCCCTACGTATTAGTAAGAAGCTTAAGCGTCCGCTTTCGTTACTAAGTTCTCCTCACATCGTCGAGTTAGCTAATGGTAGAAACATCGAGGCCTCACACGTTGTCAAGGGTTGCAAACTAGAGTTGTCTGGTCAGACATTTAGTATCGACCTTTTCCCTGTTACTCTTGGAAGCTTCGACGTCGTTATTGGTATGGATTGGTTATCCAAGCATCGCGCTGAGATCCTTTGTCAAGAGAAAGCAGTTCGTATTCCTCGCCGTTCTGGCAAACCCCTCATTGTACAAGGTGGCAAAAGTGGAGAAATCTCCGGCGTTATCTCGTTCTTGAAAGCCCAGAAGTGTCTACGAAAAGGGCACACCGCTATCTTAACACTCGTCACCAACACGCAGGAAAAGGAGAAGAGGATCGAAGACTTTCCAGTAGTGCGTGACTATCCCGAGGTATTTCCTGAGGAATTACCTGGACTCCCTCCCCATCGTCAGGTCGAATTCCAAATCGAGCTAGCTCCTGGAGCAGCGCCTATAGCTCGTGCGCCTTATCGACTAGCCCCCGCAGAATTGAAGGAACTCTCTACTCAACTACAGGAACTTTTGGATAAAGGATTTATCCGTCCTAGTTCGTCACCCTGGGGAGCACCGGTACTCTTTGTTAAGAAGAAGGATGGCACGTTCCGAATGTGCATAGACTATCGTGAGCTGAACAAGGTCACCATCAAGAATCGTTACCCCCTCCCTCGAATCGACGACCTATTCGATCAATTGCAAGGATCAAGCTACTATTCTAAGATTGACCTGCGATCAGGCTACCATCAGTTAAGGGTCCGTAATGAAGATATTTCCAAGACTGCATTCAGAACTCGTTATGGTCATTATGAATTCCTCGTTATGCCCTTTGGAATGACCAACGCCCCTGCAGTGTTCATGGATCTCATGAACCGGGTATGCAAACCCTACCTCGACAAGTTCGTGATCGTGTTTATAGACGACATCCTGATCTACTCGAAAAGTCAGGAAGAGCATGAACAGCACCTGCGCCTTATCCTCGAACTCCTTCGCAATGAGCAACTGTATGCCAAGTTCTCGAAATGCGACTTCTGGCTTCGAGAAGTCCATTTCCTTGGGCACGTGGTTAACAAGGATGGAATCCACGTCGACCCTGCAAAGATCGACTCTATAAAGAATTGGCCTACCCCTAAGACTCCCACTGAAGTTCGCCAATTCTTAGGATTGGCAGGTTACTACCGCAGATTCATTCAAGGATTCTCAAAGATTGCACAACCCCTCACTACGCTCACTCAGAAAGGCGTCACCTACAAGTGGAATGAAGCACAGGAATCTGCTTTTCAGAGGCTTAAGGATAACCTCTGCAGTGCTCCTATTCTCTCGTTACCTGAAGGAACGGACGACTTTGTGGTTTACTGCGATGCGTCTATTCATGGGCTCGGTTGCGTGTTGATGCAACGCGAGAAAGTTATTGCTTACGCCTCTCGACAACTTAAGACACATGAAAGAAACTACACTACGCATGACTTGGAACTAGGAGCAGTGATATTTGCGCTTAAGATATGGAGACATTACCTATACGGTACCAAGTGCACTATTTACACCGATCACAGGAGTCTCGAGCATATCTTCAAGCAAAAGGAATTAAACATGCGACAACGTCGATGGGTTGAACTTCTGAATGATTATGAATGCGCCATCAAGTATCATCCGGGCAAGGCCAATGTCGTGGCAGACGCCCTCAGCCGAAAAGACACTATACCTAAGCGCGTGCGAGCATTACAACTTACCATCCAGTCTAGTCTCCCTACCCAGATTCGAAATGCTCAGGTCGAAGCTCTGAAACCGGAAAACATCAGGGCTGAGTCCCTGCGAGGATCGAGGCAGCAACTAGAACAGAAAGAAGACGGCGCCTACTATGTGGCAGGGCGCATTTGGGTCCCACTTTACGGAGATCTACGAGAGCTTGTGATGGACGAAGCCCATAAGTCCCGTTATTCAGTACATCCTGGTGCAGATAAGATGTACCACGACTTAAGGACCACTTACTGGTGGCCTGGCATGAAAGCCCACATAGCAGCCTATGTTGGCAAATGCTTGACCTGCGCCAGAGTCAAGATCGAGTATTAGAAACCAGCAGGCCTACTCCAGCAACCGGAAATCCCGAAGTGGAAATGGGAGCAGATTTCCATGGATTTTGTTACAGGGCTACCTAGATCTCAACGCGGGAATGACACTATTTGGGTGATAGTAGATCGATTGACTAAGTCTGCACACTTTCTGGCCATTAAGGAAACAGACAAGTTTTCTACCTTAGCAGAAATCTATTTAAAGGAAGTAGTCTCCAGGCACGGGGTGCCAACTTCTATTATTTCCGACCGAGACGCTCGTTTTACTTCGGAATTGTGGCAAGCTATGCACAAATCCTTTGGCTCACGTTTGGACATGAGCACCGCTTATCACCCGCAAACGGATGGGCAGTCTGAACGCACCATCCAAACCCTGGAAGACATGCTTAGAGCATGTGTGATCGATTTTGGCAAGAACTGGGAGAAGCATCTACCGCTGGTGGAATTCTCCTACAATAACAGCTATCACACTAGTATTCAGGCGGCACCTTTTGAGGCATTGTACGGTCGTAAATGCCGATCACCTCTTTGCTGGGCGGAAGTAGGTGACAGTCAACTCACAGGCCCAGAACTGGTAGTGGACACAACAGAAAAGATTTCCCAGATCAGGCAACGCATGGCGGCAGCTCGTGACCGTCAGAAGAGCTACGCTGATAAGCGTAGGAAACCGTTAGAATTCCAGGTCGGGGACCGGGTTCTACTTAAGGTCTCACCCTGGAAGGGTGTGGTCCGTTTCGGTAAACGAGGCAAGCTGAATCCACGGTATGTTGGACCATTCGAAATTACCGAGAAGATCGGTAAGGTTGCTTATAGATTAAACCTGCCTGCAGAGCTGAGTGCAGTGCACAACGTTTTTCACGTATCTAACCTGAAGAAGTGTTTGTCGGATGAAACACTTGTGATTCCTTTTAAGGAACTGACTATTGATGAACAGCTACACTTTACCGAGGAACCGATTGAGATCACGGATCGAGAAATCAAAACCCTCAAACGTAGCCAGATACCCCTTGTACGAGTTCGTTGGAACTCACGGCGCGGCCCAGAGTTTACCTGGGAGCGGGAGGACCAGATGAAGTCCAAGTATCCCCAGTTATTCCCAAACGAAAACCCCAGCACTGAAGCTACAACCGAATTTCGGGACGAAATTCCAAACCAACGGGGGGATGATGTGACACCCCGTTAAAACACGCTAGCTTGGCAGTGGCTGCTTCAACTTTCGGGACGAAAGTTCTTAAAACTTGGGGATAATGTGACACTCGAGGTTTTTCCATACGAACACTTTGTAATATTTTGTGTATATAAATATTATTAAATGAAAACGTGACCTTTGTGCATGATATGTGATGTATGTATGTATTGTATATATATATATGAGAGCCGAAACCACGACCCGAGACCATGACTCGCAACCGGGCGGTTGCGAGTGGGCCACTCGGTCTCGAGTGGGCCGTTGAGCCGAAACCGGTTTGGGCCGAAACCCCAAGCCCAACCCGAAAACACCCCTTGTATATATAATCCCCACCATCTCCTCATTTCCCTCATTTGCTACTAAAACATACACATACACTCCCTATTTCTCTCTCAACTAAGAAAACCCCAAAACAACATCCAAACTCTTCCAAATTCTCGGTTCAAGCAAGGATCTCGGACAAGGACTCGGTCAAGCTCGGATCACTCGGACACTTCATCTTCTCTCATTCTCTTCTCTTTGTTTTCGGCTCCTCCTTTTCATAACCGGTTAGTGTGTAGTAAATGCCTTGTTTATGCTTGCTTGAATGATATGTTTATGAAATAGAAAAATGCTTGGTTAGTAGTTTATGCATGATTCTTAGGTTGATTTGTAAAGTTTGACAATATGTGGTAACATGTTTGAAAAGGGTTAGTTAAAATTGTTATGCATGACTTCTAGTATGACTTGTGAAGATTAACTATATGTGAAAACTCTTATGTATGAAGTTTGACAACATGTTCATAATGGCTATAGAATAGTGGTTTAAAATGTGCTTATGAGCAACCCAAAACTATGTTCTAAGTCATAAGGTGTATGTTTTACTTGTTCTTGCATAATAATCTTGCTAGTAATATGTGATTTTTGGTTAATAAATGTATGATTTGTTAAAGAGAAAACCCTAGAAAAATATGAATATAGGATGAACTTGTTGAATGTTGGTTTGAAGATTTAAAATGGCAAAGTTTGATCCATATTTTATTAAAGGCAGATTAGGAAAAGTGTTTGTAGAAATCTTATTGGTAGTTTCCTAATCTGGGTCTGATTTCATATGTACAATTTGGACTGTCATATCTGCATCATCACGTGTGTATGAAAATGACAGTTTCCGACTCGCAACCACGACATTACGACTCGCAACCACAGCATTCCGACTCGAAACCACACGGTTGCGACTCGCAACCAAAGCATGACAAGTCGAAACCACGAGATTGCGACTCGAGACCACGCCGTTGCGACTCGCAACCAAAACGTGATAACTCGAGACCACGGTTGCGACTCGCAACCATAACGTGACAAGCCGAAACCACCTGGTTGCGACTCGAGACCAGCTGGTTGCGAGTGGGCTGTTCATTTTGGTTACTGGGCCCATATGTGTTTAACTTGGGCTATCTGTTGACTGGATTATGTGTTGATGTTGACTGCTTAATTACTTAGGCTGGCCCAGTAACCCACTGTTTACTTATATGCTTGATACGTGTTAGTTATGTGTAAGTTTTTACGTGAATGCTTGTATACCGAACCTGACCTATACCGGTAACCATGTTAGGACGTGGTGACCAACGTGATTGACAAGTAACCTAAACCTACCGAGCAACCCAAGGTGAGTTCACAACTTAAAAGCATGCGTCCCGGTGGTTTGGGACACGAGACTAACAACCCTATCCCCTGGTAAAAGGGGATACCATTTACATACCTTCCCTAGTTATGGGGAACAAAACTTACTTTTCCTTCCCGGGTATTGGGAAACCTTTTGGTTAATTACTGTTTATACGGATTGCAACTAACGGCACTAAACGAAACTCTATCACTCAAGTCCCTACTACAAATACCGATTAGTCGCCGGGTTAGGCGAGCGGGTTATTAGTTGATAGCGCTATTTAGGTGTTTACCAGCCTCACACCGTGCCCTGGTTTGGGACGGTCGTGAACTAATGTACTCAGAAATCCGTCAATGATGATAGAACATTGACATCGGGGCATCCTGCGGATACGCAACGGTTACCTAGTGTTCGGTATTGGAAAAACAGTTTAGTCGCTAACTTTTGGGGTAGCTCCCCAGGGCATGTATAAACGGGTAAATTAACCGGTGAAACAAAGTTTTTGGTAATTAAAACTGGACAACTAGTGAACTCACTCAGCATTATTGTTGACCCCTTACTGCATGCTTTGCAGGTAACTAGTGACGGAGGAGCTTGCAGCTTGGGAGCGTGTAGTGTCTGTTCACCCTTGTGTTGGGTGTTACCTTATTTTGAATCATGAACTTTGTTCTAAACTACCTTACTTATGCTTCCGCTACTTATTACTGTTTTGAACTTAAAACTTTAAACTCTGAACTTAATATTTGCTAAGCTTATGAATAGTAAGTATTACTTTCGTTATCAACTGAAGTATTCGGTATAATTGGTGGCTGGATCCTGGTCAGTCACGCCCTCGAAGCGGGTGTTATCCGCAGGTGGATTTTGGGGGTGTGACAGAATTCACAGACAATGAGAGAGACGGTTATAAAGGAGAAAAAAAATGATGATTAGTCTTCTACAACAAGCTGTTAAAGAAGACATTTTTATTCTGCTTCAACATGATGGTAGTGCATTTTCGATTTGGGAGGCACTTGAGAAAAAGTTTGAAGGAAGTACAGAGATGCTCAAGAGTAAAGCATCTCTGCTGAAAAAGGAGTTTGAGTTGTTCACAAGTATGCCAGGAGAGACTACAAAAACTCTTATTGAAAGATATTATCATCTTGTGCGTACTATGTCTCAGTTGAAAATTACTAAAACTCCAGCTGAATGGGTTGAGAAATTAGCTGATGCGTTACCGCAGAAAGAATGGGGTACTTATCTCATGATCTTAAAGAATTCTGGAGAGTTTAGCAGATTGTCGATTGGATAGTTTATTGAAAAGCTTGAGGCACAAGATCTTGAACAACAAAAGATTGCCAGAATGAACAGCTCAAGCAATCAACAAGATATCAAATTGTACTACAAAGGAAATGTTCAAACTGTTGAAGCAAGTCCAAAGATCCAAACCGCGTTTAGTGCAGGAAATTCATCTGGATCAGTCAGTCAAAGTTCAATCAATACTAGTGGATTTTCAAATGTCAATCCTCCAAGTGTTCAAAGTGCAAATGTTGGTAATGGACATATGATTCAGTGCAAGGTGGCATTGCATCTTCAAAATGGACAGAATTTTTCTGAAGAAGTTGTGAAAAGTCATATGGCATTACTGGTTACTACTTTGGAATCTTACGAAGGATTGATTGCTGGAAAAATTGGTAATCCGATGCTAACAAAAGAAGATTATGACCAGATAGATGCAGAGGAATTGGAGCTTATGGACATTAAATGGTGTCTAGCTAGTGTCTTGAGGGGAGCAGAAAAGTTTAAAATGATTACAGGAAGAAATGATTTCTTAGATGCAAATCTCTCTAATTTAGGTTTTGATAAATCTAAAGTTATTTGTTTTCGATGCAGGGAGAAAGGTCATTTCAAAAGAGAGTGCAAAAATCAGGAAGCTGGTGGAGCAAAGAATCCTTTTGGAAAAGATGATTACTATCGGAAGGCTATATATCAGCAAATCGCTCATCAACCACATCAACAAAAGGAATCACAAACTGCACATGGGAAAATGATCGAAGATGCAAATAAGAAAGCTTACTTTGGTATCATTGATCAAGATGATGAGAAAATGGCTCCAGGTTTTAGCTGGGATAAGTATGTGGATGAGAATAGGGAGTTTAAAGCTTTCATTACTCAAATTGTTCAAAAGACAGAATTGATGAAAGAATGGATAGCAGTGCTATCGGATGAAGAGAAAAGTGAAGATGAAGAATCTATTTCTTCTGAAAACAGTTCAACAGATACTAGTGATGATGATGAAGATATTGAACAGATAAACATTGGAAAAACTCATTTATCTTCTGACAGTTTTGAATTTTATTTTGCAGATAAATTGAAGAAACTTAAAGAGAGAAAAGCTGCAAAAGAAATGAAAGAAATCAAGATTGTTGGGAAGATAGTTGAAGTTGAAAAGATAGTTGAAGTAGAGAAGATTGTGGAGATTGAAAAGATTATTGAAGTCACAGAACCTTGTCTTACATGTTTGGAACCTTGCAAACAATGTAAAGATAAAGATGAAAGGTTTAGTGAGCATGAAAAGTTGAAAGAGAAACTGCTGTTTGATGTCAAGAATTTGAAAGAGTCATACGATGTATTGAACAGAACTGTAAATAGTTTGTAGAAAACTAACTCGGAAAGAGAAGATGCTTTGACAACGATGAATGCTACAATGATGTCGAAGCAGAAAGAGATAATTTTTTTGTAACACCCTTGCTAGATTAATACAATACTTTATATAAATTTCGTAAAAATACATGTTTATATGATTACACGTAGTATGACAATACGAGTTTACTAAAACTTTTACAATATAAAAGTTAATAAACAACTTAATGTAATTGAATTCGTCGTTTAAAAGATACGACGAAACGTCGCGCGGAAGCTTTTAACTTTATCGTGTTCGGTTCTTCTTCGAGCTTGATCTTCATCCGGGCACTCTTGGCAATCACCTATGATCAAAACCAACTTAAAAGTTAGTTTTGATAGTTAAATAACAAGTTTAAACAAGTTATATGGGTCAAACAAACAAAATTAAACATTTTTCAAGTTCAGGGGGGCTAGGCGTCACGCCTAGGGGCTAGGCGTCACGCCTAGGGGCTAGGCGTCACGCCTAGGGGCTAGGCGTCACGCCTAGGGGCTAGGCGTCACGCCTAGGGGCTAGACGCCTCGCCTAGTCCCCTTTTTGGCAGACTGTTCATATTATGTTGCTGTACATACCCAGCATGACCCGATTTCACGGAAACGAGCATAACTCTCTCGTTTTTAATCCGTTTTACCCGATTCTTTTTTCTAGGCGTCCGTAATTTAATTCTCCATCTAATGGAGTTAAAATCCAACATCCAACATAATAAAATTTCCGACTTTTAACTCTTCGGCTTATTACCCTTTTTACCAACTTTTGACCCGTTCGTGATTTCATCTAACAAACTTGTTTGTGGCCCTTGTTTCTTTTGTAAACATATTATTATGATTATTTCCTATTGTACAAGGTTCAAATCACGGGTTATTACACATTCTTAACCCGTTTCGCTAATACTTCTATTTTGACCCGTTAAGGGTATTTACGCATTTTAGTCTAGAACTTGTGCTTTTCTTTTGATGCTACAAAATTTCCATGTCTAATTAACTACAAATATTCCACCACAACTATTTTGTGGTGGATTTAACATATGAACCCCTTTTTCCCAATTTTACCCATCGGTTGGTCATTTTTCGCAATTGACTACTTCTAGGCGTTCGACCCACAAATGTTTTTTGCCCAGAACTTTTATACACATCTAAGGGTTACAAACTCATAATATAAGTTTCTAAACAACCTCTATGGGTTGTTTACACTGTTTACCTATTAAGGGCTCTTTGGTCACATTTAATCCTTCATTTTTGAAATGAAGGATTTCGGCTAGATATTTGACCTTCTTTGCACTTTTAACTATAAGTCCACATATGCGTACCTGGCTCGGGTCATAGCATTGACCCGTTTACATACCTCTTGCATTAAATTTTCTAATTAAAGCAACGCAACACATGTTATTTCCTGTAATCACAAAACTCAACAAGTAGTCGTCAATTATTAATGTCAAATGGTATTAATACACCATTTGACTCGTTTAGTCGACATGACCATTTATCAACGTATGATGGTATATTAATTTCATCATGCTCCTTGAACCAATTCCGGTTCGCGCCGTGAGTTTTACTACATAAAAGACATTTTCTTAATGTGTCCGACCCGTTATAACTTTTACCAAATGGTGTCTTTATTTTCTTTTGTTTTCACTATTATTTTAACTAATAGTTTGACCCGTTTGGTTGTCGAGTGAATTCCATCACCTCATTGATATACCAACTCAACCATTTTCGCTATATCACTTTAAACATATTTTAACTAAGCTTGTCTGTATAAAGGTAACGAGACGACAAGTCGCGTACCTTTAAAGCGTTCCCTTCAAGCGCATGTCCACTCCGGTTTGTCCGCTTGAAAACTCAACTCCTTTGTCTATAGAGTTCAATCAACGATGTGTTTAGAACTCCATTCATGATGTATAACGCATATTTCACAATGTCATTCGAATATGCGTTTTTATTTGAAACTTAACATCTTAGCTTTCTCTTAGGCATTTTAACAAAGACCTTATAGGCAGAAATTTACATGATTCATTATCAAGTTCATAACTTGTCATATAGCCAAATTTAACATCAATCGGTCTATTTTATATAAAGGTTAACATCAATAAATCAGAAATCGCTTCATAAATATCAAATTACACTAGAACAACATTTGAAATCCTAGTGTTCATCAAATTCTACATAACCCACTAATCACCTACAATGGTGTTCATGGATTTTACTAAAATTTCACATGATTTCAACTTGTATTTGTCTAGGGTTTGTCCCTAGACACTATATTGTTCCTAATTCATCATAAAACAAACATGCAACCATGAATTTCAGATTTTCCCAATTTCATGAGAATTTCGAGTTGAGAGTTTTCATCAAATTTTACATACCTTGTAATCCTC
Source organism: Helianthus annuus (assembly GCF_002127325.2). Lineage (NCBI taxonomy): Eukaryota > Viridiplantae > Streptophyta > Magnoliopsida > Asterales > Asteraceae > Helianthus > Helianthus annuus. The sequence continues at coordinate 135,173,527 of NC_035447.2, read as the reverse complement.
TTGTGATGAGGATCAATAATCTATGCTCGACTTTTGTTTTTGATCAGATTTGGACCTTCAATTTGGTTGTTTTGTGGATGTTAGGGTTTTTGAGAGTGGGGGTGTCGCCCTCTCCTGTTCTTGATCGACCAGACATCTCAATTGAGGTGTTTGGTTTTGTTTTTAATTAAAACTAATAATACCACTTTCAATTTTAACAACATTGGCCCTCCTACTTTTGTTTAACATATAGTTTTGGTTATTTTAACCCTATTTCAAGTTATTTCTATACTTGTAGTTAACTAGGTTAAAATTCCTAGTCAGTAAATTCTTGTGTATTTATACTTTATAATTCTAATATAAAGTTTTATATTTTTCGGGGTAACTTTATCGGGTTAATTTTTACCACTAACGGTATTTTACCCGTCTTTACTATTAATGTGGTTTGATTACCAAACCCGTTTTTAGGATGTTACATTTTTACATCGAAGAATGTGCGAAATGGAAGCAAGAGTTGGAAACTGAGAAAGCTGAAAATGAAAGAATCAGACGATTGTTGAGAAGTTATTCAAGTTCTGATTACTTAACTGACAGAATTTATCCAACTGTTGCAGGTTTTGAAGTGTTTGAAGACAAGAAGCCAAAGAAAAAGGATACTGGTAAGAAACAGAGTGTTAATTATAACAAGTGTCCGCCTCCGATTTGGGAAGAGTACTCGCCTAGAAAACCAAATGAGGAACAAGTAAAAAAGGCAGTCAATATAAAGTTAGAGTCCGAGATAACCAATGAGTTACCAAACAATATTGATATTACATTCACAGCGTCCGACACAGATCATGAGTCCGAATTAATAAAAAGGGTGGTCGATCAGGTGTTGGATAAGGATGAGGAGTCAGAGTCAAAGTCTGAGTCCGAAAGTTCGTGTTTGTCAGTCGGGAGTTCGAGTTCGTCTGTCAAGAGTTCAAAATCATCGGGAAAACGGGTGTATAGTAAAGAATTTTTGTTATCAAAATCAAATTTGAATGACGAAACATTTGAAGTTGCATATACTTGGAATGATTCTGACAAATTATATTTTGATAAAGAATTTCCAATAAGAGGTGTTAAAACTGAAATGATCAAAAAGGTTTTCAAACTGACAGAAATTAATATTTCTGAAATAAAAGATGTAAATCTTTTTACAAAACCTAGACCTTACACCTCAAGAATTAAACAAAGGATAAACAAGAAAATGGGTTACAATTCTGGTTTTGGTTTTCAAAAGAAACCAAACCATAATGGTAATTTCAAAAAGAAAGGACTTGGCTTTGTTCAACCAGAAAATTACAAAAATGAGAAAATTTCTAAAAATACAAAATTTGTGTCAGGTACATCTGCTGAGGATGAAAAGAAGAGCTCATTTTGGAGACAGTCAAATCAAGAATTTCTTGTTGAGAAGAAGAAAAATGAAGCTCATCAAAGAAAAGAGACGAGAACCTGTTACAGGTGTCAAGAAGTTGGTCGCATAGCTTGGAACTGTCCTAAAGCAACCAACACTAAACAGGGAGTCTCATAAAAACTCAAAGAAGTAGTTGTTGATAAAACCGAACCACCAACTAAGAGATTTAAAGTGTTTAAAAGTTTAAAATGTGAAGTTGGTGAGTGTTCGAAAAGGTATTACAAAAAAGGGGAAATCGTGACAATCAAGCTTGGGTTGTTAAGAAATCAGATGTAAAACCTGGTGATGAATCTGATTCCACAAAATCAGAGGAGCCACATGTTGTTAAAAATGCTGAAAACTCAGTTCAGCCTTTGGATGATGTTCATTTTCCACCATTGCGGGCTGAGAATTTAATATCAAAGGTCAGAAAAGTTGAAATATCAAATCAATTTTATTCTGAAAAGAATAAATTTGATGTTGAGGAAGTGTTTAATGGGAATGTTAAAAAGATTTTTGGGAAAATGGTCGAGGGAAAGGCCAAAGGGGTAAAAGATTTATATGCTACAAAGAAAGCAACTTACACCCCAACTGCAGATGAGTTGGTTTCACCCAAGGCTGGTCAGGCTTGGGTGGACATTTTCTTTGATTGAAAACCTGACTTACCGGAGCTCCCAAGTTTATAATCGTGGAGCAGGAATCGGCATCATTCTTGATAAAAATTGATTTTGTGAATGAATTATAAAGTGGATAAATTTTACAGGTTGAGGACTTGCCGGAGCTTCCAAGTTGGTAAGTGTGAAGCATGAATCGGCATCTTTATTGGTAAAATGAATTTGTGTAGATGTGTTTTGCCTACAACTGGTACAGAGGTTTGCTCTTATTAGTGATTCGTCAAGGTCATTAAGTTGAACTTGATGTAATCTTTATATATATGGTTTTGTTTAAGAACAAGATGATGAACCCCGAACCTACAAGTGGTTTTAACAAAACTAATTTTCCGGAAAAACCATTTTGATTAAAACAAACTTAAGTGTTTTGAAATCTTAATGGGAAAATAGTTTGTTGAAAGGGGGAGTTCTGATTGTTTATGCCAAGTGGATGGTGGAATGAAGTGATTCACAACAGTTGTCACTTTTCATGTATAGTTTGTTTTTCAAAATTTTCTTTAAATGTGTTTGCATTTTAGGGGGAGTAAAAATTTCAGAAAATCCAAAAACATTAGAAAATTTGAAAAAGCCAAAAAGATGATAAAATTAAAAAACTGAGTTTGGATGTATAAAAGAGGAAATGATAGTACATCAGTAGACTATCACAACACGCTAAAGAATTGGAAAGTCAAATGTGATAAACAATCTCACTGCGGATATGCCAGTAGGTTTTTGCACATTTAGTAGATTGTGACGAGATATAAACCTACATTTCAAACTTGCTTATCTCGTGGGGAACATTTCTTGGATATATGGGTAACCCCCAAAATCTTGTTTGAAAGGTCCCTCTTTCTGAGATACTAGGTCTTTATACTCAGTGATATCTGGGGGTATTATCCCGGGACTTCTGATTTTGCGGAAGCAATAGCCTAGTCCCCGCATAATACTTTCTGCTTGCTTGAAATATAGCGCCGCCCTCAGCATAAAAAATGATGAAACATTGAAAAATGTAAATCATGTGCTGTTGAAGAAAAGATCCTCTAAAGGGGACACACCGAAAGTCGAACCGTCATCTCTCTGCTGAACGGAAGTTCTGACCTAAGCTCTCACGGTTTCGCACCTAACCCCTTACAGATATCATCTAGGTATATTCACCTGTAAGACTAAATATTGGGATCTGGATACGGGAGTATATTCAAGTGGTGGAACACGCGAATAAGTTTAAGGGTTTAAAACATTAATCTCGTATCTCGAAACAGTTAAACTTTGTGTGAGAATTTAAGTGGACCAATATACTGACAATCTAAGTGAATTTTTTAAAGCTTAAAATGTTAAAAGCTTAACGGTGTTGGTGATGTGTCTCATTATCTGATATGATCCTCTTACATGAACTCACAAAAAGATTGTCTGTAAATATTTCTTTACTGCATTTCATTAAAATAAAAAATCCAAAAAGCGTTTCAGTGTGTTTTAGCATAAACTTTTGAAAAATCCAAAAAGATTTTTGACAACTGATGTTGAATAGCTGATTTTTAAAATTCCGTGTGCTAAACATGATGAATATTTTATGAGGGGGAGTTTGTATATCTTCTTGCTGTCATGTGGTGCTCTGAAGCTGATAAATGATAAATCTTTCAGATTAAATTTGAGGGGGAGTATGTAATTATAAATTTGTCAAATGTAAAATTTGTGAAATTTACTCTGTGGATAGAGAATGTGCAGGATTGCCAGGTTCTGATACCTGAGGAGAATGTAATCCAGGTTACAATTCTAATCCTGTGAAAGCCAGGCTGCGATCCCAGCATATTGAAAGGGGGAGTCTGAACACATCCGAGAGAAAGATTTGTTCGAGGGGAGTGTGTTGGTGCTAAAGGAAAAGAGAGCAGACAGACTGATAAAGACTGAAGGTGGCAAAGACTCGACACAGTAGACTCGTCAACATCTGAGGGGGAGTCTGTTGGTGCATATATCTGTCGACTTCGTCTTGTATCGAGTCTTGTATTGTTCGTGGCACGAAGATCGAGGAATCAAGTCATCAAGTAATTCCGCATGAAGAACTAATTCCGCATGAAGTGTTACTTGGTAATTCCGTGTGTGTGTCTAATTCCGCGTGTAAGTAATCTCGTTTGTCCATGTTTCGTGCGGAATTAGTCCGCCTATATATAGTTGTGATTCCGTATCATTTGGTATGAAATTAGATTGGGTGTTTCCGACGGCAAAGCTCTGTCGAAGTGTCTTCGGATCTGTAATCATTTCATAATCAATACAAAGACAGTTATTAGTGTAAATCTAGTTGAATTCAACTCATTATGTCTGTTTCCGCCTTTCATTCTGAGTAGAACGCCTCTGGTCGACTCATCGCGGGTCTGACAACGATCCTACATAAACTTAGGATGTTGGTTATTACACTCATATCTATCATTTTAGTCCCTTCTACCGATTTGTTGCCGGGGAGGCAACAGGGTATTAGTTGATAGCGCTATTGATGTGCGTGAGTGTGTATATATTTTTAGATATATATTTAAGCCCTTTTTACACTTTTAGCCAAGTTTTAAATTTATAAAACACGATATTTACTAACACTAAACACATATGGGCAAGTGCACCCATCGTGGACGTAGTATAGTGTTGGTAAGATACCGAGGTCGTCCAAGGACACAAGAGCTTTTAATACCGGTTTATCCTCAACGTCTAATCAAATCAAAAAGTTAGAAAAATGATTTTAAACTAAGAAAAATAAAAACTAACTAAATGCTGAAAAATAAAAATAAAATAAAACCAGATAGACAAGATGAATCACTTGGATCCGACACGTGTATTAGTATAACCTTTGATTATTTTCGCACTTTTGCACTTGTTTAAGAGATTATCTTAGTTATTGTAGTAGGCCCCTCTTTTGAAGGCGACGTTACCCTCAACCCAGTAGTTTGAGTCAGCAAGGATACAATCCTAAAGGGTCGGATTATTGAAAGATAATGAATTAAGTTATTAATGCAAATTGTGGTAGGCCCCGCTTCTGGCGGTGACGTTACCCTCGGCTAAGTAGTCTGAGTCAGCAGGGATACAGTCCTAAATAGCCGGGTTATAATATTAATAGTAGTTAACTTATGAGGGGGTCAAAGAGTTTGGATCCCCGCCATCCAATACCTATGGGCATTGAAGGAGATCCTACTAAATTTGACCCAGGTCCCAAGCAGGACCTCTAAACGCTGAACAAGGGCAAGACCCTTACCAAACCGTTCCCTTAACCCCCGACCAGGTAGCCAACATACCTCCATATAGACCGTGGAGATATGAATGGTGAAAATCTTTTATTTTATATAGACAGTAAAATAACGCCAAGACACCACGGACAAACGATAAGGAAAGATCACCTTCAACATAAGTAACTAGTTATTAAAGTCATTAATACAAAACCAAATAAAAAGTGCAAAAGATTAAAAATAAAAAGTATTATACTAAACACTTGTCTTCACCAAGTGATGTAAGAGACTTAGGCAAACATGGCCTTGATTGTCAAGAACTCTTACGATCAATCTTGGATCCCGAGACGACTCACACACTCTACGATGGACAATGGATGATGGTGGTGGATGATGGTGTTATGGTGGTGGTGGGTGGTGGATGAGGTGTGAGAGAGGTGGTGTGCCAAGGGATGAGAGAGAATGAAGCCAAGCTCCTCTATATATAGGCTGAACAGAAGGCTGGACACGGCCCCGTGTCCGCTGGACACGGCCCCGTGCCCGCCTGACACTCTCTCTCCTCATTAATTGTAATTGCGAATTACAATTAATGCGCCTGCTGTACTTTCACCACGCCCCCGTGCTCGCTGGACACGGCCCCGTGGTGGGCAATGGAAGCTTCTACTGGTTTGTCTTTTCTGCTGCTTCCTGGGCACGCCCCCGTGTTCGCTGGACACGGGGCGTGTTCAGACTCTGTTTCTTCCTTTTTGCTTTGGGAGGTGCCGTTGAGGGTCCGGGCAGTCTACTTTTGTTCCTTTTCTTGTATTTATGGTAGAATTAGTGGTCTTTTTGCTTCTTTTGTGATTTTGAGCTCATTTCATCCTGAAAATACAAAAGGAAGACAAAAACACTCTTTTTCCAACATTAGTACTTAAAAAGGGTTAGTTTTATGCCTTAATTGATGTGTTTTATATGTTGCATTTTACACACATCAAATACCCCTACACTTGAACTTTTGCTTGTCCTCAAGCAAAACTCTTTAAATGTGGCTTACACTCCCAAATGGAATAGGTAGAAGAGAAGTTTTTTTTTTTTTTTTTTTTTAGCTTGTCCTAGAGTGTCGGGAATCCAAGGTTTTTATAGGTTTTATTTTTATTTATTTACAATCCTATTCGTTATGATTTATTTTTGAACTTTTCATAAGATGAATTACTTATTTGGGCATAGCATGCCTTATTAAAATTCCATTTATATACAAGTTCACATACCTCACGGGAGATCACTCAACACTCGGCCGAAGGTGTATGTTTTAGTGAATCACTCGAGAGCGGCACGGAACTTATGTCTTCCATAGGCTTGCCAAGCAATCAATCCTCCTCCTTTTTAACTTTTTACCTTTGTAAATATCAAGAGGACTTTTTGGGTGAAGGCTTGGGTTTAAAGGTGGGTGGTTGGTTAGTGGTTAGTAAAAAGGGCGAAAATCGTAACAAGCGTCGGTTTTCGTGAAGTACCTTTTTTTTTTAGTGACTTTTTATTTTGAAGTATTTCTCCAAACAAGCTTTTATAGCTTTTGTTTGTTTTTGACTTCATCATATATTTTTTTTTTTTAATCGTCACATAAAAAGGTGAGTTTACGAAAAAGCGAACTTGTTACTAAAAAAAATAAATAAAAAGGTTTTTGGTGGGTAAAAAGGGTTTTGGGGTAATGAAATGAAAGGTTTAGGCTCAAAGGGGCTATCTAGGGGGGTTTTGGGTAGGTAAAAAAAAATGAAAAATAATGGTTTTGAAAGAAAAATGGTTAGTCCTAATGCCTCCATCATTTACTTACTTGGGTTTAAGTTGGTAAGGACCGGGAATGTATCGTCGTGGCAAGTTCTAGATTCGTAAGGACCGAGCGGCTATTCACACAAGAAACGAAAAATGAGCATTTGATCTAAATATGTGTATTTTTATGCTCAATAAAGGCTCAAAACTCACTTTTGTGGGAATGGGTTTTTAATGTGACCAAGCATATATAATCGACTTTTAAACTAGACTTGTTATGCCGTTTCATAATTTTCTTATGTTGGTTCCTTTTTTATCACGACGCTATCGGTTGTAAACTTGTAAAAATATAACCTTTTTAGAACTTGTTCTTCCCAACTTAAACTAAGACAAGTAAATAAAAAAAATGAAAAAGTTTTTGAAAAAATTTGGGGTGTTTAGCGGTTCCAATAGAGTTTTGTGTAAGGCTTGTGTTTAGGATTTTGCAAAATTTCAAGGTTTTAGCATCCCCCCACACTTAAATTACACATTGTCCTCAATGTGTCCAAAAATAATGTTTTTGGTTGATTAGAATGTATAAAAGTGGGTTAAAAAGCAAAGATTTGTGTTACTGGCATCCTGGACACGGCCCCGTGCTCACCGGGCACGGCCCCGTGGTCAAGTGGCAGTAACAAAAATTACAGAATTGAAACAGAAGCCTGGACACGGGGGCGTGTCCGCTGAACACGGCCCGTGTCCAGTTACCTGAACTGGGTGATTTACTGCAGGGGCTCAGCACGGGGCCGTGTTGGTTGGGCACGGCCCGTGTTGAGCCTTCTGTAATGGAGATTTTTGTCGGGTTGCTCTGTTCTTCGTGCATGGTTCCATTTTTCTCGTTCCCTTTTTCATCCATTACCACCATGAGTGTGTTTTATTCTCAAAACAACCATCAATCATAAAAACCATCATAACATTGCAAATCATAGAGAGACATTACACTAAGTTAGCTAAATAACTAGGGGATACATAAGGTTATCATAAGGGTTCTACTTATTTAAGAAAATTTCGGGAATAGCTTCCCGATGTAGTAACTCTCTCTAGCCGATGGCTCCTCGGTTGTCATTCAAAGCCATTCTTCTATCTCCGTAGGGAGGTAAAAGGTAGCTTCATTCTCTTCGGTGTCTCGAGGAGGAACGCTCACCGGGATTCCTTGCACCACCCTCGGTTGAGGTACTTGGTGCATGGCGTGCCATTCTGTTGGAATGATAACCTCGGGTACTACATTCCACGCCCTTTGGGTTATCACCGGGACCAAAGGCGGGGAAGCGAGAAGGTTTAATCTTTGGTGCAGGAGATTTACTTCTCGTAGGCAACCCTCCAAACCTACCGTCAGATGATTAATACGATCCACCAAAGCTTCTTCTACTCCCGTCATCTCGTCTATGGCTTCCCTCAAAGCGTAAACGTAGTTTACTAGGGAATCCTCTGCCGTAGACGACCTCCTTCCATTTCGGTTATTTCTTGAAGATGTTCCGCTGTTTCTGCTGGCCATTTTCTGCGAAATAATCCGAAGATAACTAAACTTTTGCAAAACAGTACCTCGAACACGGCCCCGTGCTCAGTGAGCACGGCCCCGTGTTCAGCTATCTGCAGGATTTTTGTCTAACGACTCCAGGTTTTTAAATTATTTTAATACACTTTTATTGTGTTTTAAGCTTAGATAATTTAAAACAAAGTTATAGAACTAACTTTAGACAAGAATCCGTGGCAAAAACTCCTACAAACCTTTCATAGAAGGTTGGAATCATGGGTTTCCAAGCTTCCATGGAGGTAAGGTTTGAAAAATTTTTGGAAGAAGGAGAAATAAACAAAAGTGGAAAAGACAAGATGGTCCTTAGGAACCTTCTTTTAGCACTTACCTAGGATGGTATATGTGAAGATCCCAGGAATCTCTGCTTGGTGAAGTGGTCAAAAATGAGCAGGATTCAGGCTGCATTTAAAGAAAACGACAGCACACTGGACACGGCCCCGTGTCCGCTGGACACGGCCCCGTGTGCAGAGAAAATCCTGACACATTTTGTCCGTATTCTGATAGAATCAGCAGAGAATCTTCTGAGTGAACACGGGGGCGTGTTGACCGGGCACGGCCCCGTGTCGGCAGGCTGTTTTATGGAGTTTTGTTTCTTACTAAGGAGCTAATCTATGTCGGGTGGCTCTTGACTTGTTGGAACAACCCCATAGTGCCTAAGATACCTTAATTGTCCTATACTAAGGCGAGAACGCAAGAGGTTGTCGGTGAGGGTAATTCCTATTTTCATTCTAGGTGGACAAGTCCAACCCTTTCCCGGGCTCTCGTTAAAGAAGGTGTATGCCGAATCGCTCAGGTCTATGTATGCATCGAACGAAGTCGATGGGGAGTCCTTCACGGCACAATCGACACAGGGACGACTATCGTCCGCGTCTTTTCTAGGTAAGAAGGTATTTTCGGGAGCAACGAGGTTGTCGGAATGCGGTTCCAACATTTCCTCATGGTCATCATCTTGGGATGGATCTAAAAAATCCTTCCTAAGTTCTTTTGACCAATTAAGAAGTAGTTCTTCTAGTTGAAATAGCTCGTCAAGGAGCATTTCTCCTAGAATATCTGGCTGGGCGCATTCGAGGGAGAAATAGTGCTTATTTTTACTTTCGCCCCTCTTAAGGTTACAAGGAATCGGTGGGTCTATATAGTGGGGCCTATAAGTGAGGAAAAAACATTTTAATTCCTCATGTTCGCCTCCACATATTCGACACCACAAACCATAAGAGTGCCGAAAGTAAAAAGAATTACTATCACTCATGTTTGTGTCAGAAATTACCAACCGCCGGGATCTAACGGTTCTGTTTTCAGTAACTGAATCTTGGGCACGGGGGCGTGTTGAGTGGACACGGCCCCGTGTTCAGCCTACTGTCTGACTTAAAACAGGATTGCCAGTTCCAATGATTGAGCACGGGGCGTGTTCAGCGGGCACGGCCCCGTGTTGAGCTCTGCAGAAGCTGAAAATCTAAGAAAAATCCTAAAAAATTAAAGAAAAATAAAAATATGATTAGGCCGTTGATTCCTAACTTTCTTAAAATCCTTGTGTCCCCGGCAACGGCGCCAAAAACTTGATGTGCGTGAGTGTGTATATATTTTTAGATATATATTTAAGCCCTTTTTACACTTTTAGCCAAGTTTTAAATTTATAAAACACGATATTTACTAACACTAAACACACATATGGGCAAGTGCACCCATCGTGGACGTAGTATAGTGTTGGTAAGATACCGAGGTCGTCCAAGGACACAAGAGCTTTTAATACCGGTTTATCCTCAACGTCTAATCAAATCAAAAAGTTAGAAAAATGATTTTAAACTAAGAAAAATAAAAACTAACTAAATGCTGAAAAATAAAAATAAAATAAAACCAGATAGACAAGATGAATCACTTGGATCCGACACGTGTATTAGTATAACCTTTGATTATTTTCGCACTTTTGCACTTGTTTAAGAGATTATCTTAGTTATTGTAGTAGGCCCCTCTTTTGAAGGCGACGTTACCCTCAACCCAGTAGTTTGAGTCAGCAAGGATACAATCCTAAAGGGTCGGATTATTGAAAGATAATGAATTAAGTTATTAATGCAAATTGTGGTAGGCCCCGCTTCTGGCGGTGACGTTACCCTCGGCTAAGTAGTCTGAGTCAGCAGGGATACAGTCCTAAATAGCCGGGTTATAATATTAATAGTAGTTAACTTATGAGGGGGTCAAAGAGTTTGGATCCCCGCCATCCAATACCTATGGGCATTGAAGGAGATCCTACTAAATTTGACCCAGGTCCCAAGCAGGACCTCTAAACGCTGAACAAGGGCAAGACCCTTACCAAACCGTTCCCTTAACCCCCGACCAGGTAGCCAACATACCTCCATATAGACCGTGGAGATATGAATGGTGAAAATCTTTTATTTTATATAGACAGTAAAATAACGCCAAGACACCACGGACAAACGATAAGGAAAGATCACCTTCAACATAAGTAACTAGTTATTAAAGTCATTAATACAAAACCAAATAAAAAGTGCAAAAGATTAAAAATAAAAAGTATTATACTAAACACTTGTCTTCACCAAGTGATGTAAGAGACTTAGGCAAACATGGCCTTGATTGTCAAGAACTCTTACGATCAATCTTGGATCCCGAGACGACTCACACACTCTACGATGGACAATGGATGATGGTGGTGGATGATGGTGTTATGGTGGTGGTGGGTGGTGGATGAGGTGTGAGAGAGGTGGTGTGCCAAGGGATGAGAGAGAATGAAGCCAAGCTCCTCTATTTATAGGCTGAACAGAAGGCTGGACACGGCCCCGTGTCCGCTGGACACGGCCCCGTGCCCGCCTGACACTCTCTCTCCTCATTAATTGTAATTGCGAATTACAATTAATGCGCCTGCTGTACTTTCACCACGCCCCCGTGCTCGCTGGACACGGCCCCGTGGTGGGCAATGGAAGCTTCTACTGGTTTGTCTTTTCTGCTGCTTCCTGGGCACGCCCCCGTGTTCGCTGGACACGGGGCGTGTTCAGACTCTGTTTCTTCCTTTTTGCTTTGGGAGGTGCCGTTGAGGGTCCGGGCAGTCTACTTTTGTTCCTTTTCTTGTATTTATGGTAGAATTAGTGGTCTTTTTGCTTCTTTTGTGATTTTGAGCTCATTTCATCCTGAAAATACAAAAGGAAGACAAAAACACTCTTTTTCCAACATTAGTACTTAAAAAGGGTTAGTTTTATGCCTTAATTGATGTGTTTTATATGTTGCATTTTACACACATCAGCTATTTAGGTTTGGCACCCTCACACCGTACCGGGGAGGACGGGCGTGAACTAATGACCCCAGTCTTGACCATTGCTTTGATAGAGGCATTGGGGACTAGGGCAAATAATCTGGAGCCATCGGCGGTAATCGAGTTATTAACAACATCAAATCTCTGAAATGTTTTAAACTCATATCTGGTAACTAAACGTGTTAACAAACTTTGAACTCACCAGCGTTGTCTGATACACTTGTCTGCATGCTTGCAGGTCTATAGGTTTATATCATTGGGACTTGTTGTCTGGGATGCTGGAGTGGTCATGGGTCGACTTGCATGGAATCATGAGACACGTCTAAAGGTTTTTATACACTTGGGTTATGAAATTCTTAATTAATGTAGTATGCTTCCGCTGAGATGTAAACAATGTTTTGTAACGACTATTTTAATAAATGAAAGTTTTATTTGAATTAATATTATGAGTTCAATGTGATTGGTGGCTGGATCCTGGTACGTCACACGCCTCATGGGGTTTCCCGCATGTGGTATTTTGGGGGTGTGACAGTTTAGTATCAGAGCCAGGTTATAGCATACGGACACACACTCGTCACTACAGCATGATTACATGAATTGCTTGCTTACTTTATGATGCATCGATAGTATGTCATAGTCCTTGGATTTCTGTGGTCTTAACATTTTGACAACCTCCGTTTGACATCTGAGTTTGAAGAATCATTTGACATGAGTTAGGAGGAACTGAGATGAGCATGCAAATCACAATATTATTGTGGGTGCACACATAATAATAATGTGGGGTGCATGTGAGTCCCAGTGAGGCTTAACAAGTGAAAAAGGGGTTCTATTACGTTATTCGAACAATGAGAGACATAGCAAATCTATAGGGGTCATAGCAGTGATTGTCGAACCGGGCCCCGCAACGCCGCAGCTCCAGCTACTGCTCAACAAGCAGCTCCAGCACCCGCGATCCACACCAGAGTTTGCTTTACATGTGACGATCCTAACCATTTCGCCAACATGTGCCCAAACAGGGTGGTCAAGCAGGAGCCCCAACAGCAGCAGCAACAGCAACAGCAGCCTCAGCAACAACAGCAGCCTCAGCAGCAACAACAACAACAGCAAGCACCACGCGGACGCACCTTCAACATCAATGTCCGCCAAGCTCAAGCCGACAACAATGTGGTTAATGGTACGTTCCTTGTGAATGGTATATATGCTTCGTGTTTATTTGATACTGGAGCCGATAACTGTTTTATATTGTTGGAATTCGCAAAGCTCCTTAATCGTAAGTGCGCCCACCTACCCTCGTCATTCGATGTCGAAGTCGCCACCGGAAGAACCGTCACCGTAAATTCTGTTTTTCATGATTGTACTCTCGAGCTCAACAATCACATCTTTCCGATCGATCTTATCCCAATGCAGCTCGGAAGTTTTGATATCATAGTAGGCATGGATTTTCTTCATGAGAATCATGCTGATGTTGTGTGTTTCGATAAGATGATTCGCTTCTCGCTCGCTAATGGTGACTTATTGTGTGTTTATGGTGAAACTTCTTCGAAGGGTCTCAAGCTCATGTCATGTATCCAAGCTAGCAAGTATCTCCGCAAGGAATACAGAGCTTTCTTGGCTAACATTATAGTAGCGGAGAAGGTAAAGAAAGGTGATCCGGGAGCAAACGATGTCCCCGTTGTGTGTGAATTTCCAAATGTATTCCCTGATGATCTTCCTGGCCTGCCTCCGAGTCGTGATATCGACTTCCGTATCGACCTCATTCCTGGAGCAAACCCTGTTGCTAAAGCGCCTTATCGCCTTCCTCCGTTTGAAATGTGTGAACTCTCAAGTTAGCTCCAGGAATTGCTTGATAAAGGCTTCATTCGCCCTAGCACCTCTCCTTGGGGCGAACCAGTCCTCTTCGTTAAAAAGAAGGATGGGTCGTTCAGGATGTGCATCGACTACAGAGAATTGAATAAGCTCACCATCAAGAATCGCTATCCCCTGCCTCGAATCGATGACTTATTTGATCAACTGCAAGGTGCTTCATGTTTCTCGAAGATCGATCTACACTCAGGCTATCACTAACTTCGCATCCAAGAGGAGGATACACCTAAAACCGCTTTTCGCACCCGTTACGGCCACTATGAGTTTATTGTTATGCCTTTTGGTTTAACCAACGCACCCGCGGTTTTCATGGATCTGATGAATCACGTGTGTAAACCATTCCTCGACCACTTCATCATCGTGTTCATCGATGATATCCTGATCTATTCCAAGTCAAAAGCTGAACACACGCAGCATCTACGTTTGGTTCTCGAGCTACTCCAAGGGAATCGACTCTATGCCAAGTTCTCCAAGTATGAATTCTGGCTATAGGAGGTTCAATTCCTCGGTCACATTGTCAATAGTCAAGGTATCTATGTCGATCCCACGAAGATTGAAGCTGTTAAGAGTTGGGTTACGCCTAAGAACCCGTCTGAAGTCCGCTCTTTTCTCGGACTAGCGGGCTATTATCGTCGATTTATCGAAGGATTCTCTAAGATCGTCATGCCGCTTACCTCTCTCACGCATAAAGACAAGCCTTTTGTTTGGGGAACCGAACAAGAGACTGCCTTTCGACCCTCAAGGACATGCTTTGCAATGCTCCCGTTCTTGCTTACCCGACGGAAACGATGACTTTATTTTCTATTGTGATGCCTCGAACCTTGGTCTTGGTTTCATTCTTATGCAACGGGACAAGGTTATCGCTTACGCGTCTCGTCAGCTCAAGATCCACGAGAAGAACTATACAACCCATGACCTCAAGCTAGGCGCAGTGGTTTTTTTCGTTGAAGATTTGGTGACTACCTTTATGGTACAAAGTGTACGGTCTTCACCGACCATAGGAGCCTACAACACATCTTCAAACAGAAAGAACTGAATATGTGTCAACGCCGATGGGTGGAACTTCTTAACAATTACGACTGTGAGATTCGTTATCATCTTGGCAAAGCAAATGTCGTTGCCGACGCCCTCAGCAGACGAAGCTATTTGCATAGCGCTCGTAATATTCCCGCGCAGCATCATCTCGAGTCTCTCATTCACGAAGCCCAACATACATACTTTACCAAGCGTACTTTGAAGAAGGAAAGGATTCTCAACGATGGAGCCCAGCTAGTGAATAAATCGAACGGGATATTCCATTATCTAGACCGAATCTGGATCCCTAAACGGACCGATTTACGACAGATTCTGATGGATGAAGCCCACAAGTCTCGATATTCTATTCATCCCGGTGCCGATAAAATGTACCAGGACCTTCGCTACAAGTACTGGTGGCCGAGCATGAAGAAAGATATCACTCTCTATGTTGGAAGGTGCCTGAATTGCTCGAAAGTCAAGGCCGAGCATCAAAGACCCTCTGGCTTGCTTGAGCAACCCGTGATCCCCATGTGGAAATGGGAAAGCATAGCTATGGACTTCATAACGAAGCTTCCGCGTGCAACCTCAGGTCACGATAGTATTTGGGTTATCGTCGACCACTTGACCAAATCTGCTCATTTTCTGCCAATAAGAGAAGACTACAAGGTAGAAAGATTAGCCTGAATCTACACAAACGAAGTTATCTGTCGACACGGTACGCCTCGCGACATCATCTCTGACCACGATGGTCGGTTTACCTCTCGTTTGTGGGAAACGTTTCAAGCTGCTTTCGGTACTACGCTTAACCTAAGTACCGCATTCCATCCCCAAACCGACGGTCAGACGGAAAGAACGATTCGTACTTTGGAAGACATGCTTCGCTCATGTATAATAGACTTTGGTGGTAATTGGGACGCATACTTACCTCTATTTGAATTCTCGTATAATAACAGTTATCATTCCAGCATCCAAATGGCACCGTTTGAGGCTTTATACGGAAGAAGATGTCGATCGCCAATTGTATGGCACGAGATCGGTCACTCGCAATTAACCGGTCCTGAGCTACTCCAAGAAACGACTGACAAAATCCTCCAAATTCGAGACAACCTGCAGAAAGTTCGGAGTCGTCAGAAAAGTTACGCCGATAGACGACGCAAGCCCCTTGAATTTGACGTTGGCGACCATGTCCTCCTAAAGGTATCACCTTGGAAGGGTGTGGTCAGATTCGGAAAGAAAGGAAAGCTCACTCCTCGATTTGTTGGACCCTTTAAGATTCTGGAAAGGATCGGAAAAGTGGCCTACAGACTCGAACTACCGGAGGAACTTAACAACGTTCACCCGACTTTCCATGTGTCTAACCTCAGAAAGTGCCTTGCTGAGCATGATTTACAAGTTCCGTTGGAGGACCTTCAAATAAACGAAACGCTACACTTCGTGGAGAAGCCTGTCGAGATCATGGACCGACAAACCAAGCAGCTTAGGCGCTCACGCATTCCCATTGTGAAGGTTCGCTGGGAAGGCAAGCGAGGCGCAGATTTCACTTGGGAACTCGAAAGCGACATGAAGGCGAAGTACCCACAGTTGTTTGTTACGGCTGAAGCCTAATTTCGGGACGAAATTCCCTTAACAGGGGGAGGCTGTAACACCCCGTGTTTCAAAAGTCAAAGTCAAAGTCAAAGTCAAGACTGAAGTCAAAGGAAGAAAAGATTGCTAATTGCGATCTATCACTCCTTTGCTTAATTCCTGTTTTGACTTCTTTGACTTGTAGATAGTCTAATTATTTTATCGCATTAGTTGTATTATGTGGAGTACTTGTTAATAATCGAGGTTTATTTGCTATTTATCGCATGTTTTATCGCTTTATCGCTTATCGCAATCGCACTCGCAACCCGAATTATGTGTTTTGGATATTGTTTTACGTGTGTGTGCTATATATGTGTGTTACTTGTGCATTTTTATTATGTTTATGTTGTGGTGATTAATCGAAATGCTATCGCAATCGAATCGCAAACGCTAAACGCAAGGTATTTAGGATGATTGTGTGTTAGATATAGTAGTTGGGATTAAAAGTAATTTAATGAGAAACTCTATCGCATCGCAACGCTCAAGACCCGAATCAAAACCGCGAAACTCGTCCCACCGAACACTCCAATCGAGTGGCCAACCGATCGAGTTACCACCCGATCGAGGTGCCACCCAATCGAGTTGCCACCCGATCGGGCTGCCACCCGATCGACCAGCCACTTTTCCCACTTTCCTTTTCGGGAAACCCTATAAATACCCTCAAATTGTCACATCACTTGATGTTGACAGCTCCCACTCGAACCAGCCGCACTCTCAAGCTTCTTTCTTCCGATTTCTCGTGATTCTTGTAAGTTTCCAACCTATATCTTGTACTTTCTTGATCTACACGCACTCCTACACCTTTCTATCTTTTAAATCTTAACTTTTAACCGTGAAATCACTAGATTTAAGGTGTTCTAGGATGATGTCATCATGGGGTTCTTATGAACTTCATGTTTTGGATTTAATCCACCAAGAACAACTTAGATCTGAATGATTTTCGCATGAATAAACAAAGATCTTGCATAGATCTGAACATATTCAAGGTGAAAAGGATTGAAAGATGGTTTTCTAACTTTCTTTCAACTCTTTTACACTCAATGCACTCAAAACTGATAGAATCGGACCTTGTCCTGATCTCCTACTCCTTCTTGTTGATGTATTAGTTCAAGATCTGGTTCTACCGAGGAGGTAACCGATTCCGGGTTAAACATGAACTACCGTCACGAACCAGTGAACGGGTTGGATTTGGGTGATTCCTGTCCGATCGGGTCACAAGGGTCTTAACGAGGTTCTGTTGTTTAGCACGTTATCACACTGCCTCGAACTAAACGCAAACTATCAAAACGACCAAGTATCAAGACGATCAGGCTACCGGGACAGATTGCCATCCGATTGGACTGCGGTCCGATCGGATTGCCACCCGATCGGCTTGCACGTTGGTCCCACACTTAACTATTACTTTCAACATTTGAGGTTTTGAACATCGAACAGATTGCCGTCCGATCGGATTGCCATCCGATCGGATTACCACCTGACCATGTGATGTTTGGACTTCAACACTTAAATAAATTTCAACATGTTTCAATACTGATTGCCACCCGATCGGATTGTAATCCGATCGAGTGACAAACTGCTGTGAACTTGTTCTCACTAAGTGTCCACCAATCGGATCGTCGCCCGATCGAACGGTCGTTCGATCGATCGACCTGAAAGGTAGAGATACTACTCTGTTTTCAAAATGCTACAATGAAAACTTCAGAAGGCAAGCCATCATACACAAACACATCCTTCCCAAACGAGGTAACAATCCAATCGAATGGCCACCCGATCGGATGACCATCCGAACGGATTATCACCCGATCGGATTGCCATCCGATCGGATTACCGTCCGGTCCATTGACACTCCACACCGTTTTACGTACTGCTTACCGTTTATGCTATTGTTCTAATCAGGCTAAACTCGCATTAGCGCTCCCTTCAATCTATCATCGTTGTGAGTATACTCGAACCCTTTTTGCTCTATGCACTTTTAGGTGTTACATACGTTACTTATTCTAAAACACATCAAACACACTACGCAATACTTTAACGCTAACCGTTACTGCATGTTATACATGACTCAATGAATGCTTGTTTGTTATGTTTACACATGGATTGTTGTCTACCTGCCTTAGCAACGATAATACTATAGTTTGGACTTAGCACCTGTTCACTCAGGGGTTGTTAAGGACAATTAATCACATGGTTCACAGTGATCATGCATTACGAACTGCCTTGCGCAGTCAACTCGCATTCATTGGTATTGATAGGATCATGTCGATAACTTATGTGCTTCATTTCACGCATTGTACGTGCTGGTTATGCGTAAACGATTTCGAACTCTATTATGCTATATCAAACTTGTATGCTCACCTTTACACTATGTGTTTTGACTTTTACTTTAACGTATGTGGCAGGTGCTTAAGATGTTAAATTGCTTGGATTGCTGTGAAATCGAGGCTAGGAAAGAGTCTAGAAACAAAGACAATTTATTTTTATTTAAAATCTGAGTTGTGGGAACATGTTTTTGTTTGAAGAATACCTATGTCTGTAATAACTACATTATCTTATGGGTCATGGTATGGGACATGATATTTAAACTATTCGGTAATTTAGTTGTTATGGAATTTCTTTGAACAATCTGTTTCGCTCAGTGTCGCGCCCTGATGATTCCGCCATCGGTTGGGGTGTGACACAGTTGATGCATAACATCAAACTGCTTCCACATTGTGTTCAGCCTATGACAATATTCAGATACAGAACTCCCATTTTGGGTAATACAATTGATTTTTTTATACAGATCATACACTATAGAGCCATCTACTTTATCATAAGTTTCTTTCAAATCTGTCCAGACTTCAGAGGCTCATTTTGAAAAAACTTGTCCTAAGTATAACTCCACTGACACAGAATTTAACAACCAACTTAAGACAACTGAGTTGCATCTGTCCCACTGACTACTTAAAACAACATCATCAGATTTTTTTTTTCACATTTCCCATCAATGAAACCAAACTTGTTCTTGGCTTCTAAAACCAATTTCATAGCACTAGACTAGACCCTATAGTTTTCAGTACCTTTTAGTTTTATACTAACTATAGTTAAAGAACTAGAATCACTTGGATGCAAATACAAGGGGTCTCCTACGTCCAACTTACTAATCAAGGTCTGAGAAGTACCTTCACCATCACCCATGATATCAACGCACAAAACAAGTACACAGAATACACAGACAAACAGAGGTTATCAACAGATTAAAACAAATACAAGACAGGGAGAACCACACAGATCTTAAGGCGAAGCTGAGTCAGGGACCAGATTCCAGGTTCGTCTTTCTATGGTGCCTGGACAAGCCTTTACTCAGGAGCCACACTAACAAAAGAAACAAGGAAACAACACAAATAAGATCTACAACAACACAGAATATAAACAACAAAAACATATTCAAATAACAACTACAAATAATGCAACAAGTAGCAATTAGACTCGATCATATGTCGGCCCGACTAGTCCGGTAAACAGGGGATCCCTAGACACAACAACAATATGATGCAGAAAGAAAAAAAACAAGAGATATGGAATAGGAACAATCTTACAGTGGGTGCAAAGCTTCCAAACAATATCAGACTAGTAGTTTTCAAGAACTACTAGATCTAATATATAGAAAAAAACCACAAAACACTACTGGTTAGTTTGCCCTAAAACTTTCAAGAGTTTTAGAGACCAACGCTGAGTGCAGATCCACCAGAAGATGAGTAATCTCTCACCAGCACTAGAAAACCCTAACTAGGGTTTCAGCTCCACAAGAACAGGCCTCAGAACTCCCAAGATCAAGATGATCTAAACCAACAACAAATAGATCCGCAAACCCTAGAAAACCAGGAATGAACCTAAACACAGAAATCAACAACAAAATCAGATAAACAACGGAGAAATAACACAGATCAAGAGCATCTAAGCTCTGATACCATGTAGAATTTTATGAATCAAATACAAACACAAATTAACACAAGAAATAGCGACAAAACAGGTGACAAAATCTTATTAACCAACCCAAAAGATTTTCCCCCCAAAATACCCTAGATCTTACAATCGTAAGATCTGAACAACACAAGATACAAATAGTATCCAAATGATCATTCAAAGATGATCACCAACACAACAAGACAATCTCTCAGATACAGTTGAGAGATTGTTTCTACAATCTTGATCAACGAAACCCTAACAGAGAGAAAATGCAGAGGATACAAATGCGAAACAATGAAAGAATGAACAAACTGAGAGATGAAATCTCTTTTATAAGGTGAAACATTGAAGTTTCACTTTAGTACAAAACTATCGTCCAAGATGATCACAGTCCCTCAATAGTTACACAAAACCCCCTCCAGATATTTAACCTGTTGCAACAAACATAACAGCCCAATAACCAGGAGCCCAAATGTGAAGAGAGCCCACAATAAATAAACGCCAACAAGCCCAATGAATGAAAAATGTAAATCCAACATATATCAACATTTCTAAAAAGAACCATTCGAGCCAAATCAAAGAGCAATTAGGTCATTTGACAACTTGGTCATATCACTTAATGTATAAGTTTTTTAGTAGTATATACAAAACTTTTAACGATTCTCTCTAGTATCTCTCTCTAATCACAATCTCTCTCTCTAGAAATCAACCCTCATATTTCTCTTTATGCCTTCCCTCTCTGGTAAGGCTAGACAACGTGGGCTAGCACCCCGTCCAACTCATTTCAATGCCTTAAACCCCCGTATTTGTACTTGTTTAATACAAATTCACCTAGAATTAGTTAATTGTTTATTTTTTGGTGTTTTGAAGGTCCTAAAGGTTAAAAGAATGATTTTTAAGGTTACTGACGAAATTAGCTGAAAAGATCAAAGCCTAGTACAACCCGTACCAAGCTAGGTTTCTAAGGGATATAATTATTAGAGGGAAAACTCCTAATTTGCCTTAATCATTTTTATGCATATGTACTAGTTTATTGATCTCAAAAATGCATAAGTCATACAAGTTCTAATTATGAATTAATGCGGGTGAACAATACTTTCTAATTCAAATGAATGAGCATGTGATTTAGTGAAGGAGATATGCTCGAAAATACTAATTAAGCATAATACTAGTTCTTTCTACTTATCATGTTTCTAATTTTTCACTTTCTTATTAATTGAAAACTCAAAGAAAGTTTTTTTTGGTGCTCGTGTGAGTGCCTTGTTTTCCCAAAACTTGGTTAGAAGACTTACCGATTTAAATGTCAACCCGCTTGTTCGTAACTTACCAGGTATGATGTTGATGCTTTTACTCTTCAACCATTTGAAGCGAGATTTCTTCCTCCTCATCCTCAATGAATCCTTGATAGAGCTTCAGCCGTTGGCCATTGACTTTGAATGGAATTCCATTCCGAGATTTAATTTCGATTGCACCGCGGGGAAAAATATGGGTGATGGAAAAAGGTCCTGACCACCTAGACTTTAATTTACCAGGAAACAATCGAAGTCGTGAATTAAACAAAAGAACTTGATCTCCTATACGAAATTCATTAGGTTTAATATGTTTATCATGCAAATTTTTCATTCTTTCCTTGTAAATTTCGGAGTTAGAATATGCATAATTCCTTAGTTCGTCTAATTCATTTAATTGACACAATCGATTTTTACCAGCAAATTCTACATCTAAGTTTACATTTTTAATTGCCCAGTAGGCTTTGTGTGCTATTTCGACTGACAAATGACAACTTTTTCCGTAGACTAGCTTTTATGGGGTTGTACCTATTGTTGTTTTATAAGCAGTTCGAAAATCCCATAAAGCATCATCTAACTTATCGGCCCATTCCTTTTTATTTAACCCTACGGTTTTTTCGATTATTCGTTTTAAACCTCTATTGGTCACCTCGGCTTGTCCGTTTGTTTGAGGGTGATATGCTGTTGAGACCCGGTGATAGACCCCATACCTTGTTAAAAAAATTTCGAGTTGATGGTTACAAAAATGGGTACCTCTATCACTTATTAATGCTTTAGGTGTGCCAAAATGAGAGAATAATTTTTTCAGAAATCTTACCACGACTCTTCCATCATATGTTGGAAGTGCCTCGGCCTCGGCCCATTTAGACAAGTAATCTACCGCCACAAGTATATATTTGTTTCCTTTTGATGGTGGGAAGGGTCCCATAAAGTCGAGTCCCCACACATCAAAAATTTCATAAACAAGAATGCCATTTTGTGGCATTTCGTTTTTGGAAGAAATATTACCTGTTCTTTGGCAAGCGTCACATGTCTTGACAAGACTTTGCGCGTCTTTGTAAATGGTTGGCCAATAAAACCCTGAATCAAATACCTTTCATGCGGTACTAGCGGCACCATGATGTCCTCCGTATGGACCTTCATGACAATGGTGGAGAATTCTTCTTGCTTCGCTACCATGTACGCACCGGCGGATGAGTTGATCAGCACATATTTTGTAAAGATAAGGATCTTCCCAAAAATAATGCTTTACATCAGCAAAGAATTTCTTTCTTTGATGATGTGGCCATCCCTTGGTGACTATACCGCTAGCTAGGTAGTTAGCATAGTCGGCGTACCATGGTTCTTCTCTGTATTCCACCATTTCTAAGGACTCCGTTGGAAATTTTTCATTGATTTACTCGTCCCTGGTTGCCTCCAAAGATGGGTCTTCTAAGCGTGAAAGATGATCTGCTGCAGTGTTTCTACTCCTCTTTTGTCTTTGATTTCAATATCAAATTCTTGGAGGAGTAGAATCCCCCGAATCAAACGGGGTTTAGCATCCTGTTTCTTGAAAAGGTATCGAATGGCTGCATGATCTGTATAGACTATTGTTTTAGAAAGAACAAGATAAGAACGAGATTTATCAAAAGCAAATACCACAGCTAGTAATTCTTTTTCTGTTGTTGTATAATTTTCTTATGCGTTGTTAAGTGTTTTACTAGCATAATAAATTGGGTGAAAATGCTTTTCTTTTCTTTGTCCCAAGACGGCTCCAACTGCAAAGTCACTTGCATCACACATGATTTCGAAAGGTAATTTCCAATCAGGCGCTATCATGATAGGTGCATTGATTAGCATTTCTTTAGGGTTAGAAATGCTTGGTTGTAATCCTTGTCAAAGATGAAAGGGGCATCTTTTTCAAGTAATTTTATTAGAGGCCTTGAGATTTTAGAAAAGTCTTTGATAAATCGCCTATAAAATCCGACATGCCCTAAGAAACTTCTGATTGCTCTAATGGAGGATGGGGGCGGTAATCGAGAAATAGTGTCTATTTTGGCTCGATCCACCTCCATTCCCTCGCTTGAGATTTTGTGAGCGAGTACTATTCACTCCGTTACCATGAAATGGCATTTTTACCAATTAAGGGCGATGTTAGTTTCCTCACATCGGGATAGCATTCGTTCAAGGTTATCGAGGCATTGGTCGTATGAATCCCCAAAGATAGAAAAGTCGTCCATGAAGACTTCCATTGTCTTTTCTATCATGTCATGGAAGATGGCCACCATGCAGCATTGGAAAGTTATGGGGGCATTGCATAGACCAAATGGCATGATAAGCAAAAGTTCCATAGGGACATGTGAATGTTATCTTTTCTTGGTCTTCGGGCGCTATCGGGATTTGAAAGTAACCTGAAAAAAACCATCCAAGAAACAATAAAATTTATGACCGGATAATCTTTCTAACATTTGATCAATGAAGGGCAAAGGAAAGTGATCTTTCCTTGTTGCTTCATTTAATCGTCTATAATCTATACACACTCTCCATGCTGTGACGGTTCTTGTTGGTATTAATTCATTTTTCTCGTTAGTTGTTACCGTCATACCTCCTTTCTTTGGAACTACTTGGACGGGACTTACCCAAGGACTATCGGAAATTGGGTAAATGAGTCCGGTGTCAAGTAATTTGATGACTTCGTTTTTAACCACTTCTTGGACATTTGGATTTACTCTACGTTGTGGTTGTATTACCGATTTGTAGTCATCATTCATTAAAATTTTGTGCGTGCACATGGAAGGACTTATTCCTTTAATATCTACAAGCTTCCAAGTGATCGCATTTTTGTGTTTTTTCAAAAGTTCAATTAATTTTTCTTTTCTACACTACTTAATTTTGACGAAATAATACAGGTAATTTACCATCTTTGTCTAGAAAAGCATATTCCAAACCTTTTGGAAGTTTTTTGAGCTCAAGAGGTGGGTCTTTAGGAGACTCCTTATTTGGTTGCTCACTTTTATCAAGAACCATAAAAGTTTGTTCTATGGCGACCTCTTCTTCAACGAAGTCGTCAATCTCTTGACTTGTATCGGTGGTTCATCTTCATCTTCAATTAGGGGTCATTGCCGAAAGGATATTTCATTGAACGCTCAAGATCGATGCTCCTTTTAAATGCCCCTAATTGAAGAGATAGAATTTTGTACTTCCGGTTTTTCAAAGCTTCGTGGGTTTTTACAAAAGGTCATCCCAACACTAGAGGAGCGTCATCGAGGATGACAAAGTCGGTTGGGATTACCATTTGATTTGTTTGAACTAAGACATCCTCAACGATGTCTTTTGTTAGTCTTGTTTACGTCTTTTGTTGGTTTGTGTATGTGTTTCAATGTAAGTTTGACCAAGTCAACCATCCTCCTGGTTTGACTTGGCCAAACAGTTAACACATAGATTGTAAGTTTGTTGTGTCGAAGGATGTCATCGAAGGATTGTTTATATCCTTCGATGAGCTCGAAAGATAACCTTCGATGGATGCAGTTGGACCTCGAAGGATATACCATCCTTCGAGGTATATGTGGATCCTTCGATAGCTGTATGATCGACAGATCATCTTTCGAGCAGTCAATCTGATCCTTCGGCCAGACTAACTGTTATGGGTATATATAGTCATGTAATGTGTTCACTTCATTGTGTGAGTGAACTTAGTCTTGTAGAGAGCGTATTTTCAGTTTGGTCAAGGGCTGTAACCGTGTCCACTGAAATACAAGAGAAAACTTTGATATCTCGTGTGTCTACCTTTCTCTTTGTAGCTTGTGTTCTCATATAAACTATCGGTTTGCATTCTAGCTTGGATTCCGCACTTGCTAGTGTGTTAAACATAACAAGGATAAGGTTTAACCTCGACATCCGGGGGACCTACAAGTGGTATCAGAGCCGTGGCTCTTTTCCTTGTTAAAAACCGAGTTTATACAAGACTTTGGAGTGTTTGGACAAAACTCACTTGGTTTAGCACCCGTTTTTAGTGTTTTTCTTGGATTTCTTGATGTAAAAACGTGTTCTAAACTAACCGGGTGTGTTAAAGGAAGGTTTGGGTAACTTAAAATCTTGTTTTAAAAGGTTTGGTAATTTCCGGCCAAAATTCCGGCTTACTCCGGTGACCGGTTTCTGGATAAGAACCTTCTATTTTAGGCAATATTTTATTAGTCAAATCTGAGTTGGTGAAAAGGTAAGGTCTGAACATACCTTTCTGCCGAAAGTTGTCTACCAACCAATCACCTTTTTCACCAACCTGTCACCTTTGTTTCAGCTGTGTCAGTTCACATCGAAAGATATCCTTCGAAGTCGAAAGATCATCTTTCGATCAAAGGAGGTTCGACAGATATTGATCCTTCGAACATCCTTCGAAGTCTGTGATTTATCTTTAGAGCCAAGGAATCTTTCCGAAGGATATATTGTTCGAGCTACAGTTATTATTCGAAAGATAAGGATCCTTCGTCTTGGAGAATCTTTCGAAGTCATTGTTCGAAATTCAACAGTGATCTTTCGAACACTGTTGATCCTTCGAACAAGTAGTATCTTTCGATCCCAGTCTGTTTAAGTTTAACAAGTTTGTGTTTTTCAGGTCTTTCGATCAAGGATCTTTCGGCTGTTTGTTATCATTCAAGATTTTAACATAGTTTGTGAAAATTAATTTTTCAAGTTTTAAATTAATTTTCACTTAATATATTAATTTTCATAAAATGGGAACAAACGGTCAGTGGGATCCAACCGCGTGGACTACAACAACTTTGACTCCACAATCATCAGCTACGCAATCATCAGCTACACAATCTGCGTCAGATTTCAACAAAACTGCATGGATGCAGGCTATTGCCCCACCTCAAGCTGCAATGATAACTGCAAATCAATGGGCATTGGTCACAAATCAAAGCAGCAGCATTCAAGCAATGATGCAGAACGACAGTGAAACTGGTACAAGCACAAAACCGCCAAAACTAAATCACATCAATGATTGGGGATGGTGGAAAGAAAGGCTGAGAACTTATGTTCAGGGGCAAGGTCAAGATCTATGGATGTGCTTCTTCACCCCATTTGAAAATGAGTTGGAAGTTGCAGGATCTAATCCAGAAACTTACAGCACTATGTCTGATGATGATAAGAAGAAATTTGAGTTAGAAAAGAAAGCATTCATGATTCTCACACAAGCTCTTCACAGAGACATTTACCACCAGTTTGTTTACTGCACGACTACTAAAAGCTTGTGGGATATGCTCACGTTACGATGTGAAGGAAATGCTCAATCTAGAAAGATCAAGCAAGAATTACTGAAGAAAGAGTTTGAAGGATTCACGTGTATGGAGAATGAGACTTTGGCAGAGTTATCTACAAGGTTCCATCACTTGTTGAGCGAGATGTTTGCTTTTAGAGTCACTGCCACTCCACAAGAAATGGTGAAGAGATTTGCTGATAGCTTACCATCAAAGTGGAGCAGTTTTCTTGAAATTCTTAAAGAAAATGGTGTTCTAGACACAATCACCGTTTATGAGTTAATTCAAAGATTGGAGAACAAGGATGTAGAAGAAAAGCTTAAGGCAAAAAGAACACTAACTCCTCAAAATCCAGAGATGTACTATGGGATTGCAGGAGGTATCAGTGGAGAAAAACCAGCCTCTCAACACGCGAAGCTTCAAACAGCTTTCATCTCAAACACCGGACCTTCCACAACAAATCAGTTTGATCCTTCAGCATACACGATGATGTATTCAAGACCAGATTCTTCTTCTCAACAACAGACAGCTCAGCAATTCACACCACCGCCTTTCTTAGATCCAAGCAGAGCTCAGCAGCAACAACCGCAACAGCAAGGGTTTTATGGAAGCTCTTCAAACTTTCAAGCCACTTCCAATCCGAACACAGTCAGATTAGACACTTCCAACTTTTCAAAAGTCACTGTCGAAATAGCCAAGGAGCATATGGAGATGTTGAACACCTTGGTTAGTGCTTATTGTGGATTAGTTGCAGGTCAGATTGGGAATATCAATCTAACCAATGAAGATTATCAGCAAGTGGATAAAGAAGAGTTTGAAATGATGGATATCAAATGGGCTCTTGCTAGTGCAATTCGAAGAGCAAAGGAGTTTATGGAAAGGACGGGGAGAACCAACTTGGAAAGCAACAACAACATCAAGTATGGTTTTGATAAGAATGCTGTCACTTGCTTTAATTGTGGTGAAAAGGGTCACTTCAAGCGGGAGTGTCAGAAGCCACCTAAGCAAGGAAATCAGAATCCCTTCAGGAATCAAGGACAGCCATAACAGCAACAGGACAACAATTCTGTCAGATCAATAGTTCCTGTTGGAGGAAATGCATCTGGATCCACAAACACTAATCCCCACAGAGGATTGGTTGTTCAAGCTGATGAAATCTGCAACTGGAACCTTCAGCTCGGAGAAGGAGGAAATGGTGGAACAGCATGTTATGCTAAAGTGATTGAGAAGGTAGTGGAACCCATGTCTGCTGGTGAATCTTCAGAAGATGAAGATAGTTCGGGTTATAGTGGGAGCATGGATGGGGAATCACTTGATGCTGGTGATTTATCAAGTGATGCTTTAGATTTGGAGGTTGATGAGCTTTTGGATGAAGCTGAAGCATTATGCAAGAGGAGATCTATTCTCTGCCAGAAATCTGCTGGAACTTCCGAGAAGCTTGCTCAGTTTTTCTCTGAAGATGGATCTTTTTCTTTTCATACAGCCTTTATGGCTCACGTAGAAGGTTAGACTTCTCAGGTATGTGATACTAATTCTGACTCTATTTCTGTTCCTATTGAATGTGCAAAGTGTTTAAAATATGCAGAAAAGGAAAGTCAGTTTGAAATCACACACAAACACAATCAAGAATTGATTGTAGATCTTTCTAAAGCAACCGAAGCTAACTTGTTTTTAACCAGAAATGAAAAGGAATTTAAAGCAACAATTGCGTCATTAAGACATGATGTTTCAGAATTACAAAAGGTTGTTTTGCGAAAACAACATGCTAACAATAATCTTATTGACACAATTGAAAAGCAAATGGTAGAGTTAGCAACAGCTCGATGTGAATGTGAGACAATTAAGCAGAAATTGGAAAGCTATTCCAATTCCCGCTATGTATTGGATCACATCATTGACGTTCAAAGGAAAAAGGGGGATGCAAAATGTATTGGATTCAAATCATGCCCTCCCCCAATGAATCACAATTACTCCAAATTGCCTGATGACGAGGATATGCCCCGTTTTGAACCTACTGTGCCACTCGGTCTAGATGACTTTGCAGCAGGCCTCGGGTTCATAACTGGTACATCATCCTCGGGTCAATCGGAATCTGAGAACGTGACAGATACATCATGTGTTAAGGAACAGAGTCCTCCCATTATTGAGGATGCTGATTCTTCGGACGATGAATCTGAAGAAACTGTGAAACAACAGTCTAACTCGGTTACAACAGATATTCCAATCGAGAATCACATCTTGTGTGATCCACCAGTGAAACCGAGTAAGACTGAAATGTCAAAAGCAATGGAGTCCCTTGTAGTTAGCCCTGAAGGGAATAACTTGTTGTACACGCTCAAAGGAGATAGCAAAATCTACTCTAACAAAGATTTTCCAATTAAAAATGTAAATCAAGATTTAATTGAGCAAATTTTTGAAGGATGCACTGATAAGTTTTTGGGGAACAAAAGTGGCAAAGTTACAGTCACTCAATGTGATCCAATTCCGTGTGAACAAATTAGAAAACAATATGGAAACCAAAAACTACCAATTGAGCGAAAACAACAAGTCAACTCCGGAAAGGGTAAGCTACAGGGAAAGAAGGCTCAGAACAAGAATGTTCAAGCACCTAAAGTTCAGCAGCCTAAGACTGAACAACCAAAGGTTCAACAACCTAAAGTTGAACAGTCTAAGGCTACTCAACGTAAGGCTGCACAACCTAAAATTCAACAATCAAGGGTTGAGCAACCTAAGGTTCAACAACAAAAGGTGCAAAACAAAAGAGCTCCTGTTAAGAAACAAGAACCAAAAATGAACTTTGTTGGATCCACTGGTTCAGACAAACTAGAAACATTTCAGGATAAATCTAACGTTGATTTTGTAAAACAAGTTAGAATTTTAAAACGAAATGATCAGAATAATTACACCCAACACACCAACGGATGTGATTTAGGTCCTAGTACGTCTAGATCACAAAGTTCATTGTCTGGTTCTTCGTCTGGTCATCAACATGTCTCTCCGAGGTTTGTAGAGCGGAGAACGTGCTTTGAATGTGGCACAGTTGGGCATATTGTAAGATATTGCCCATACGTGCAAAAGCTGAAGTCAAAAACGAGTGCTCCCTAAGAAATCAATTACCAAAAACGACCAGTTTCCCCGAAACAGGACCCACGTGTCTTGAAAGAAAAGGAAAAGAAGCTAAAGCAAAAGAATCAAAAGGTAATTGAAAAGGCCTTAAAATCAGAGGTCAAAGAAGAAAAACCTGTACAAGCAAAACCTGAAACTGTAAAACCAGTAAATGCTAAAACAATAAATTCAAATACTGGTAAAAGACAAACAGCTTGGAAGCAAAAGCAGGTAATTCAATCAGGGGGAGCACCACAGGTTCTTTTTCCTAATCATCAAGTGATTGAAATCACCTTCCTTGATGATCAAGGACGACCCAAGTCCACAAAGGCTTGGGTCCCCCTCTCAAACTGATAAGTTAGTTGCATGTGCAGGCGGCTCCAGGAGGAACTATTAATAGTCATTGGATTGTTGATAGTGGGGCTTCCAGGCACATGACGGGCGACTATCGTCTTCTTTTCGATGTGCGAAGTATAAGAGGAGGTTATGTCGCGTTTGCTGGAGACAAAGGAGGGTATATCACCGGCGAGGGAATGATCTCAAATGGAGTTGTGAGTTTCGACAAAATCAATTATGTGCAACAATTGGATCACAATCTCCTGAGTGTTTCTCAGATCTGCGACAAGAAGTTCACCGTGCATTTTGATGATGCCGGTTGTTATGTGCTGAAGCCAGGATTCAAGATTCCCGAAGAATGGATTCTCTTATCAGCACCAAGAATTAATGATTTGTATGTCCTTGATATGAGCCAAGCAATAACTAAGTCCAAACAAGTTACTTGCTTTATTTCAAAAGCCACTGAAAAGGAGACGATCTCTTGGCACAGACGGATGGGTCATATTCACCTCAGAAAAATGAATCACCTTGTCAAAAACAATCTGGTGAGAGGTGTCAATGTGAAGAATTTTCAACTTCAAGATGTCTGTGTGCCGTGTCAGAAAGGGAAGCAGATCAAGAAATCACATCCATTGAAGAAGGTTAACACTGTAAACATGCCACTCGAACGTCTGCATATGGACCTTTTCGGCCCAGTCAAACACAAGAGTGTGCACGGGGAGGTTTTCTGCTTGGTAGTCACTGATGACTATTCAAGATTTTCATGGGTTGATTTCATGGTACACAAGAGCGAGACTCCAGAAATTCTAAAGAATTTGATCACCTTGTTGGAAAATCTTTATAATCTAAAGGTGAGGCGAATTCGAAGCGACAACGGAACCGAGTTCAAAAATAGGGTTATGGATGAATTTTGCACTGCAAAAGGAATCCTTCATGAATACAGCTCTCGGTACACGCCACAACAAAACGGAGTCGCTGAAAGAAAGAACAGAACCTTAATTGAGACGGCAAGAACCATGTTGGTTGAGTCTCAGCTTCCAGTTCGATTCTGGACTGAAGTTGTTGCCTCGGCTTGCTACACGTTAAACAGGGTTCTCACAGTGAAAAGACATGGCAAAACGTGCTTCGAACTCCTACACAAGAAGACTCCTGACTTGGAATATCTAGAACCTTTTGGTGCACCATGTACCATGATTGAGCCTGACGGGAAGTTTGGTGCCAAAGCTATCGAAGGTTACTTCCTTGGGTATGCTACTCCTAATCTGCGAGTATGGAACCTGACTACCAAAAGGATTGAAGAATGGGGTGAAGTAAGAGTTCAAAGATATTCTAATCCACCGAAGCCTTCTGGAGATCCATGGATGTTCGATTATGATGGTCTTTTCGACTCATTCAATCTGCCGACATTTGATGATGACAATGCAATTGCTCAAATGTTGTCTGAAAGCGAGAATGCGACTGGCTCTCAGTTAGCTCGCCCAATCATTGTTGACTCACAAGCATCTTCTTCTGTCAACAATCTCGTTTCAAATGAGGTGTTTAATGATGCTGTTGACTACAATTTGTCATCGGAAGATGAGGAGTATGTTGATGCAAATGATGGTGAAGCACCGCGTCCGGTTCAAGGTACTTCAGAAGCAACGGATCCAGTGTCTGCGCCAATTGTCCAAGAAGAAAATGCATCATCTTCTACAACTCAACAGCTTCAGAATGATATCGGGAATTTAAATATCAATAACTTGAGGTCAAATGTTGAAATTCCTCTAGTTTCTGAAACCCGAATTCATAACATTCATCCTCAGCAGAATATTATAGGTGATGTTCTCAGTGGTGTAAGGACAAGGAATCAAATCAGAAATAACGAAAATGCCGGCTTGTATGCTGAGATACGGGAGTCGGGACAACAAAATGATTGGTCTTTCGCCTCAAGAAGAGCCTAGATCTTGGAAGGAGGCATTGAAAGATGATTCCTGGGTGGAAGCCATGCAAGAAGAACTTCAGTAGTTCGAGAAGTTGGGCGTATGGAAATTGGTTGATAGGCCCGACAACTACAAGAAGATCGGAACTCGTTGGGTGTTTAAGTGCAAGAAGGACGACCGTGGGGTTGTTGTCTGAAACAAAGCAAGGTTAGTTGTTCAAGGCTTCAGTCAGATAGAAGGTATTGACTACAATGAAGTGTATGCACCTGTTGCACGTCTGGAGGCTATTAGAATCTTTCTAGCCTACGCATCCTTCAAGAAATTCAAGGTGTACCAGATGGATGTTAAAAGTGCTTTTCTTCACGGAGTAGTCGAAGAGGAAGTATATGTCGAGCAACCACCGGGGTTTGAAGATCCATTACATCCTGACAGGGTTTTACTGCTTAACAAGGCGCTATATGGTCTTCATCAAGCACCTCGGGCCTGGTATGAGACACTGTCTACCTACCTGCTGAACAACGGGTTTAGACGAGGTTTAATCGATTGTACCCTCTTCATCAAAGAAAAAGGTGAAGATCTTCTGTTGGTACAAGTGTATGTCGATGACATTATCTTTGGTTCTACCGATGATAAGTTATGCAAGGAATTTGAGAAGGTGATGCATGATCGATTCGAGATGAGTGCGATGGGTGAAATGACGTTCTTCTTGGGTTTGCAAGTTAATCAGTTCGAATCTGGAATTTTTATCCATCAAACCAAGTACGTCGGAGACATCTTGAGCCAGTTCCAGATGTGCGATTCGAAGCCAATTTCTACTCCTCTTCCGCAGAATCACGGGATTACTCCTGATGAAAAAGGGGAAGCTGTGGACTCTTCACTTTATCGTGCTATGATTGGATCTTTAATGTATCTCACCGCATCAAGACCCGACATTATGTATCCAACGTGCCTTCTCGCCAGATACCAAGCAAATCCGAAGGTCTCTCACTATGCTGCTGTCAAAAGGATTTTTCGTTATCTGAAGGGTTGCCCTGACACCGGGTTATGGTACCCTAAGGATGATAACTTCGATCTCAAGGCTTACAGTGATTCTGATTTCGGCGGCTGCAAGAAAGATGGCAAATCAACTACAGCAGGATGTCAGTTCTTAGGCAATCGCCTAGTCACTTGGCAGTGCAAGAAGCAGACATGTGTGGCTACGTCTACATGTGAAGCGGAATACATTGCTGCGTCTAGTTGCTGCTCCCAGGTTCTATGGATCCAACAACAGATGCGGGACTACGGTTTTGAATTCCTAACTACTCCTATTTATGTTGATAATGAAGCTGCTTTACAGATCACTAGAAATCCTGTACAGCACTCAAAAACGAAGCACATCGATATTAAATATCACTTCATACGTGATTGCTTTGAAAAGAGACTTATCGATGTGGTTCACATTCATACCGATCACCAACGTGCCGACCTTTTTACCAAAGCATTTGATAAATCAAGATTCGATTATTTACTTTTGGTAAACGGCATAAAGGTGAAGCAAGAGTAACCGACATTGGGAAATCGTTTTTGTAAATACTTTTCTAAAACCAAAAATCCAAAAATATGTTTTTACTTTATTTTATTTTTGAATTTTAGGGGGAGAAAGTTTCAAGAAAAATACAAAAACATTGAAAAACCACAAAAATACAAAAACATTGAAAAACCACAAAAACACAAAAATATGTCTTTAATTTATTTACTTTCTTCATTTAAGGGGGAGAAAATTCAGAAAAACACAAAAACAATAGAAAAACAAAAATGAGTTTCTTGGTAATATAAGGGAAAATGATATTACATCAGAGGTCGGTCGAAACATGTTTCTAGAAATCAAAAGAAAAGAAAATGATAAGTAGCTCTACTAATAATGTACCGGTAGACTCACGATCATTTTAAAGTATGCAGGAGATATAAACATAACGAACTGAAAACCGCGTGGGAACCGCTCATTGGCATATGGTCTTGGTACCGAAATTTCGTTTGATAGATTGCCGAGGTTCTGAGATATTCGGGGTTTATGCTGTTTATCATCTGGGTATCATGGTTGTTTCTATAAAAGACAAAGTCTAGTTCTTCCATGATACCATACATACGTGTACATATCTCATACTGCATTTGACCTCAATAAGTGATAAACAATCACATGTCCAAACAAATAAGTGATAAAATATCACATTTATCCGGGAGTCAAGTTCGTCTCTCTGCTGTACGGAAGTACTGACCTGTTCACGGACTTGCTCCTGTGCCCTCATGCATATGAAAATCAAGTTCCTCATCAATAAGTGATTCTATCACATAGGGCTTGTTTTCAAATCAAATAAGTGACTTGTTCACATTTTATATACGTTAAAAACGGATGATAAATGGTATACTCCCCAGTAAGATGAACTCTCGTGCATACCTTGATACGGGAATGTGTCGTGAGTGGATAAACACCGGTCGGTAAGTATAAATCATACCTTAAATGTATCTCAATGTATTATGATTACACTTGATCGCTGAGTTTAAGTGGATAACAATATCGGTAATTGTGGTAGAATACTTATCCGCTTCTGTAAAAGAATCTTAAAAGGAAATGTGTTTTGACAAAAGACCGCGAACTGATATGATTCTCTTCGCCAGAAACTCGCAAAAATATTGTTGTGTTTGTACATATTTATTTACCGCTTATCTTTATTTTGTCTTATTTTAAACAGTTTTGTCGTTTGGTGCATATCAGCACGACATTAGCGGTGATGTCGTTTGATAACATTCAAAGGATATTAAAATTGTTGTCTTTTATTTTATCAAAATCCAAAAAGATTTTCAATTTAATCTTATTTTTGATTAACTGATGTTGGTGCTCGATCCGATACCTGGCAAGCCGAGATACTTCATAAAACTGACCTTTGCAGAACTTCATAACGGGCAATTTTTCAAAATGGTCGCTTCTGAAAACCTTTAAGAATTTGAAGGGTTTAAATTGCAAATTCCCAAAATCCAAAGTGTTGGTGAAAATCTGATCCTTCGAGGAAGCAATGGCCCTCGAAAGATCAGATGGTCAATGAAAGTCAGACTTTTCGAAAGATGGATCAGGACGAAAGATATCCTTCGAGGATTTCCACAAATATCTGGTATCTTTCGATCCAGATCCACAAATATCTAGTATCTTTCGATCCAGATATGGATCCTTCGAGCCAAAGCTCATCTTTCGAAGCACCTTTTCATCTTTCGAAAGGTCATTGATCCTTCGAGACGGTTCAAGTTTCGAGGTCAGAGTATAAAAGTGGTCATCTTCTTCATTTAAACATAACATTTCAAAATTTCATCATACAAAATCCTCTGATTATACCGAAACTCTGCCAAAATCAAAACAAGTTAAGATATCAAGTTTTCTATAACAATCACGGTAGGATAATCATAATCCTCTTAACATACAACGACTCAAACATCAACATGATCATGTGTTCTTTTTCTATAATTTCTTTTAAAATGATAGGATGAAATGTGAATGTGTTGTAAATGGGTCAATGGTAGATTTTTGATGATCTTATGGTTTTCATTTTGTCTGATCTTTTGTGTTCAGAGTTTTGGTTTGAATCTTGATGTCAAGGGTTTTGGGTTTTGGTTAAACAGAGCCCTTGTTTGGGATTTTGGTCTAAATCGATACAATGTGTTTGTGTTTAGTATCCGGGTTGGGATTAGTGTCCGAGTTGGTTTTGAGATTGATGTGGCTTAATGGTTTAATGTTGATGCTTGAATGTTTTAAAACTGTCACCGGAAATCAAACTTAAAATGATCACCGGAAAATCGCCGATGAACAGTGTCACCGGAAAACATGCAGATCTCGAAGGATGATGATACTTAACCTCGAAAGATGGGCTGCAAAATATCTTTCGAATTGAGACTCGAAAGATGTTAAGCTTTTCGAAGGATTCATCCTTCAATCGATCAGATCTTTCGATTGACCAAAACATCTTTCAAAATCAATGATCTTTCGAAAGCTGATCCTTCGATAAGGCATTTCATCCTTCGAGGAAAGTAACATCTTTCGATCAGTCTGTCATCCTTCGAGCCATGTGTCAATCCTTCGATGACTATATGGCATCCTTCGAGGAATCAACACTTAGAAATTTTTCAAGAAATTGAAATTTTTCTAAGTGTGAAATCTGTCACACCCCCAAATAACCACCTAGGGCATGTCCCTATTGGAGGTGCAACGATCCAACAAAGAGCCACCAATAATATCAAACACAAGTTATAATGTAATGAAATACCCAATTGAAAGAAATGTATCGTTTGAAAAGTTAAACCAAAACCAAAGTATTGAGCGGAAGCATAAATGTATAAGTGTGTAAATGTATCGAAACCAAATCAATGTAATTGTTTATCATGACCACAACCACTCCAGCAGCATCAGACGGCAAGCTCCCAAGTCCCTTCAATAATTACCTACAAGCATGCAACAAGTGTGTCAGACTACGCTGGTGAGTTCAAGGTTTTGTTAACAAGTTATGTTACCATATGTATGTTAATACGATTTAACGCTGCGATACAATGTTGCTCATGCTAGATACCCTAGGGAATGTGCCCATATGTATCCGGGGAGTGGGTACCCCTTAACGACAGATTGCTATGTTGCCTTCGTTAGATACCCTAGGGAGAGTGCCCATATGTATCCGAGGAGTGTGCCTCTAACAACCATAGCCATACCCAGATAATTAGTTCACGCCCGTCCTTACGGCCCGGTGTGAGGTTTCCCACCTAATAGCGCTATCAACTAAGGCAATAACCAAAACCGATTAAGTTGTTTACCCAATGTTTCCCTTCCGAATGTTTACCAGTTGTCCCAAACCACCGGGACGCATGCTTGAGAAAATGCAATGAACTCACCTTAGATTGCTCGGTAGATAAAGCACTTGTCCTAAGTTGGTCAACCACACCCTATTATGGTTACCACTTGTTAGGACCGTTTTTAAACTAATCACATATTTCACACATGTATCAAGTAGTTACGTATTTCACATTTGTCCCGTAGTCCACAAGCAGTGTACAAAGAATACTCATCATGTATTTTGTACCACAAATAAGTTTACACGTATAGGTTTGCACAAAAGATTCTAGCAGGTGACTCATGGTTATAAATTATTGTGTGACCAAAACATAATGTATGTAACAAATGGTGGGGCCGGACATAAACTGTGCGATCAGGTGTTGTTGTACGGTAATAACACACAATCATTTCACCTTTTCAATTCAACCGAAAGAGGTAAAATATTACTAATCATTCCATCATTCATCCTTAAAATATCACATCATTTTCCCCCATTTAATTATTCTAACATGTATTCCTAGGATGCTTTACCAGGTTGTACCTTAAGCTTAGCTACTAGTACCCACCATGAAAATACAGCTACATATTTGCACACAACAGTACCTATGCCCAAGTCTTAAGTCATCAATTGAAAACATTTTAGTCTTCAAAATTAAATTGCAAACAACCTCATTTAAAATCCCTCGATCCTTTACCCAGCTAATCAGATTCGAACATCATTTTACATAGTGCTTTATAACATAATCAGCAACTTTTAAGCATAATCCTCCAATTTGTTTAAATCATAAATCTTGTGTGAGAATCATCAGTTATCAAGAAGGTATCATCTTTATACTATATCAGCAACAGTTAACGACTATCCTCAAAAGCTTAGAAACACAAAATGCATACATAATACACACCAATTTGCTTTCATGACTACACATTCATGTCTATTGATGTTCATATATCTAACAACATATATACACATATTCATTGATCATGGTACATAAGTATTCACAGGTTTATACATGTTCGCATATCATAAACATTCGAGCGCGGTATCGATATCATCAAACCCATATATCGCAATAAATCGGCTACACGTAAACGGAACCGTGACAAGTCTCCTACTAGAATTACGAACGAGAGGAAGGTGAATGATCTTACCGGTGCTTGGCGGAGACTGAACTCGCCGGAGAAGACGATGGTGATGGCAGGTTTGTCGTAGGATTTTTGAGTGAGAGGGGAAGAGTTGCGACGGTGAGAGGGGTAGGTCTTGTTCCGCCGTAGGGTTTGTGTGATATGCGTGAGGTTGGCCCTTGTGAATATATATACTCACGTAACATAATGGCTGAACATGGGAGGCAGTGGAGGTTTATGTGTGGGCCGAGATAGGAGATAAAGGTGGGCTAGGGAATTGGCTTTCGTAATAGCTTCCCAACCAACAATTGATTTCATAACTAACAATAATTATTATTATTATTAACATATATTACTACTACTATTATTATTATACTTTTATTATTATTTTCTTTACTAAACCAACAAATATATATATATATATATATATGCACGACGAATCAGCAATGTCGTGTATGATATCAACGCTATGTTTTGACCCTCAAAGGTTTCGGGTTGCGCGAGTAGATTGGGTCGACTAGCGGGACATGGCTATGGTTCAAACGGCTCAAGCCAATTCAACGCGACAAGGATAAAATATAATTCAGTAGGAACATAGTTGATTCATCAAATAAAATAAATATAGGATTCGATTTATAAAAGCGAAATAAACGGTTTGTACTTCGAAGTTACGGGTTGTCACATCATCCCCAAGTTGAAAGAAATTTCGTCCCGAAATTCCGCAGAACGATAGGAATGAGGTCGATAGGAAAGGTCTGATCAGCAAGAACAAGATTGCAACCCTAAACTATGTGTGTGGCCTCTAGACTTCTACCGTTTGCTAGTTCTACTATGTGCTTGGTGTTCAAAAGTGTTGGGGTACGATTAAGCATTTGACTAACTTTTAAAGACACGAAACTAGTATCGGCACTCGAATAAAATAAAACAGTAACACAAAAGTCGTCAAGTAGGAACTCACCCTGATCGATCACGAAGACACGTCCCCTAGCACCATTGTCGTCGTTGTTACCCCCATTGTTGTTCTCATTTCCTTGGTTGTTGTTGTTCTGATTCTGATTCAGCTGGTTCTGTTGTTGCTGATGTCTGGGCTGTGGGGCTCTACAATCTTTGGCTTCGTGGCCTGCTTTACCACACCTGTTACATGTTCGTCCACACTGCCCGAAGTGATGATAGCCGCACTTGTTACATCGCGGCTTCTTCCCTGCATACGAACCCTGACTTTGGCTACTTCCCTGGCCTTGATTGACAGAAAACGACTGGCTGATACTGCGGTTGCTACTGTTGTCTGGCCTTTTCTGAGTCTGACCCGCGCTAGATGCTTTGTCATAGTCATTCCACTTCCGCTTGTTATCATTAGCGGATGCAGTGGCAGTGGGTGCAATAGTAGTGGCTGAAACACGTGGTGGTAACGAGTTACTCTCCACCTCTTGATCCACAATCTTGTGGGTCAAACGAACAATTTGTGTCAAGTCATTGAGATGGGCTGCGGTGACCAAACTCTTTACACGCGAAGGCAGCCCCTTGACGAATAGCTCAATCCTCCGAGACATAGGCCGGGACAAGTTCGGGCACATGTCGGCCAATTCATACGATCGCTTCACATACGCTTCGATTTCAGATCCAACCATCTTCAAGTCGTAGTACTCGTTTTCCAACTTCTGGATCTCATCCCGAGGACAATACTCTTCCCTGATCAGCTCTTTAAAATCATCCCAAGTTGTGGCATTTGCTGCCTCAATGCCCAGCAACTGCACTTGGGCATTCCACCACGTTAGGGCACCATCCGCCAAGGTACCCGCAGCATATTTCACCCTGTCCCCAGCGGGGCAGTTACAGATAGCAAACACGGACTCTGCTTTCTCGAACCATCTCAGAAGTCCCACAGCCCCTTCGGTCCCAGTGAAGGTCTGTGGCTTACAGTCCATAAACATTTTGAATGTACACGCAGGCTGGTTGGGTTGAGGTTGCACTTGCTGACCAGCTTGATAGGCTGCTAAAGCCTCAGCCACACGGGTGTTGATTAAGTCTGTCAACTCAGCCTGAGTCATGTTGATGTTGCCACGTCCGTTTCCTCGTCCACTCATGGTTCTATAATAGGGGAAGGGAACAAATTTAGGAGTCGAGAACGAGAAAAGTGTTCAGGTTTATCACGTTAGGGACGATTAACTACTATGTTCATACACAAACAGGGAAGAACCCCTCTTACACTCGTTAAGCCTCATTGGGATTTGCATGCACCACGCGTTATTATTATGTGTGCACCCATGATAATAAGGCGGTTTGCATGCTCCTCTCGATGCTTCTTAACTTATGTTTGAAGTTTCTCCCACCCCAATCAACACAAAATATGCACTACCAACAAGATTAGGATTTACTAGATGTAAGTGTTATGTTACACTATCAATGTGCCATGATGCCTACCATGTCGTATCGTGCATGCTATAAATATAGTTACGTTTACTAGGCATATAAAGCATAAGCTAACGAGGAACGAACCTTGCAGTCTGAAGCTGAGTGTCATGGTCATCGTTTGGATCAATTCGGTTATAGTCTGGTTTTATGAAAACGTTTTAAAACCGAGTTCTCTATAACCAGTGGCTCTGATACCAAACTGTCACACCCCCAAATAACCACCTAGGGCATGTCCCTATTGGAGGTGCAACGATCCAACAAAGAGCCACCAATAATATCAAACACAAGTTATAATGTAATGAAATACCCAATTGAAAGAAATGTATCGTTTGAAAAGTTAAACCAAAACCAAAGTATTGAGCGGAAGCATAAATGTATAAGTGTGTAAATGTATCGAAACCAAATCAATGTAATTGTTTATCATGACCACAACCACTCCAGCAGCATCAGACGGCAAGCTCCCAAGTCCCTTCAATAATTACCTACAAGCATGCAACAAGTGTGTCAGACTACGCTGGTGAGTTCAAGGTTTTGTTAACAAGTTATGTTACCATATGTATGTTAATACGATTTAACGCTGCGATACAATGTTGCTCATGCTAGATACCCTAGGGAATGTGCCCATATGTATCCGGGGAGTGGGTACCCCTTAACGACAGATTGCTATGTTGCCTTCGTTAGATACCCTAGGGAGAGTGCCCATATGTATCCGAGGAGTGTGCCTCTAACAACCATAGCCATACCCAGATAATTAGTTCACGCCCGTCCTTACGGCCCGGTGTGAGGTTTCCCACCTAATAGCGCTATCAACTAAGGCAATAACCAAAACCGATTAAGTTGTTTACCCAATGTTTCCCTTCCGAATGTTTACCAGTTGTCCCAAACCACCGGGACGCATGCTTGAGAAAATGCAATGAACTCACCTTAGATTGCTCGGTAGATAAAGCACTTGTCCTAAGTTGGTCAACCACACCCTATTATGGTTACCACTTGTTAGGACCGTTTTTAAACTAATCACATATTTCACACATGTATCAAGTAGTTACGTATTTCACATTTGTCCCGTAGTCCACAAGCAGTGTACAAAGAATACTCATCATGTATTTTGTACCACAAATAAGTTTACACGTATAGGTTTGCACAAAAGATTCTAGCAGGTGACTCATGGTTATAAATTATTGTGTGACCAAAACATAATGTATGTAACAAATGGTGGGGCCGGACATAAACTGTGCGATCAGGTGTTGTTGTACGGTAATAACACACAATCATTTCACCTTTTCAATTCAACCGAAAGAGGTAAAATATTACTAATCATTCCATCATTCATCCTTAAAATATCACATCATTTTCCCCCATTTAATTATTCTAACATGTATTCCTAGGATGCTTTACCAGGTTGTACCTTAAGCTTAGCTACTAGTACCCACCATGAAAATACAGCTACATATTTGCACACAACAGTACCTATGCCCAAGTCTTAAGTCATCAATTGAAAACATTTTAGTCTTCAAAATTAAATTGCAAACAACCTCATTTAAAATCCCTCGATCCATTACCCAGCTAATCAGATTCGAACATCATTTTACATAGTGCTTTATAACATAATCAGCAACTTTTAAGCATAATCCTCCAATTTGTTTAAATCATAAATCTTGTGTGAGAATCATCAGTTATCAAGAAGGTATCATCTTTATACTATATCAGCAACAGTTAACGACTATCCTCAAAAGCTTAGAAACACAAAATGCATACATAATACACACCAATTTGCTTTCATGACTACACATTCATGTCTATTGATGTTCATATATCTAACAACATATATACACATATTCATTGATCATGGTACATAAGTATTCACAGGTTTATACATGTTCGCATATCATAAACATTCGAGCACGGTATCGATATCATCAAACCCATATATCGCAATAAATCGGCTACACGTAAACGGAACCGTGACAAGTCTCCTACTAGAATTACGAACGAGAGGAAGGTGAATGATCTTACCGGTGCTTGGCGGAGACTGAACTCGCCGGAGAAGACGATGGTGATGGCAGGTTTGTCGTAGGATTTTTGAGTGAGAGGGGAAGAGTTGCGACGGTGAGAGGGGTAGGTCTTGTTCCGCCGTAGGGTTTGTGTGATATGCGTGAGGTTGGCCCTTGTGAATATATATACTCACGTAACATAATGGCTGAACATGGGAGGCAGTGGAGGTTTATGTGTGGGCCGAGATAGGAGATAAAGGTGGGCTAGGGAATTGGCTTTCGTAATAGCTTCCCAACCAACAATTGATTTCATAACTAACAATAATTATTATTATTATTAACATATATTACTACTACTATTATTATTATACTTTTATTATTATTTTCTTTACTAAACCAACAAATATATATATATATATATGCACGACGAATCAGCAATGTCGTGTATGATATCAACGCTATGTTTTGACCCTCAAAGGTTTCGGGTTGCGCGAGTAGATTGGGTCGACTAGCGGGACATGGCTATGGTTCAAACGGCTCAAGCCAATTCAACGCGACAAGGATAAAATATAATTCAGTAGGAACATAGTTGATTCATCAAATAAAATAAATATAGGATTCGATTTATAAAAGCGAAATAAACGGTTTGTACTTCGAAGTTACGGGTTGTCACAAAATCCTTGTTGAGTGTTTGACTGTTTGACTGTTTTCTCATTACGTGTCATTGTTTTGATGAACAGAAATGGCACCGAAAGTGAAGAAGGAACGGGCAAAGCCAACTAAGAAGGAAAAATCTGAGGTTGAATCTATGTCCGAACCTAGACATAACATGGCTGCTTATCTACAACCGGAAGGCAAAATTAGTCCGGAATTCAAGGGGATAATGGAGTATCTTCATCGGGCCCGTATCAACTATGCAATCACTACACAGCACACTGCTTATCAGTCCCAGATCAAGGAATTCTGGAATTCTGCTGTGGTTGAAACAGTGGATAACCAAGAAGTGGTTAGAGGATCAGTTGCTGAGAAACCCGTGGTGATCACAGAGAACACCATCAGAGCGCGTCTGCAATTGGGAGATCAACCAGAAGATTCTACTTCTATTGATTTACAATGTCAGCGTGGGTTATTGATGAGGCTACGTTACAGCGATAATGTTCTTGCTAATCAGATAAACAAAGGGTTCATGCCGCTTCGATACAAGTTCTTATTGCATATCCTTATTCACTGCCTGAGCAACAAACGGTCTGGATATGATCTGTCGCCGATTGAATTGACGGGATTGT
The DNA here is from genome assembly GCF_002127325.2 of Helianthus annuus. NCBI lineage: Eukaryota > Viridiplantae > Streptophyta > Magnoliopsida > Asterales > Asteraceae > Helianthus > Helianthus annuus. Next base: position 135,129,712 of record NC_035447.2, on the reverse strand, counting down.
TTACGGCTTTAATTATGAACAAGCCGTTCAACATATCACATTATATATTCGACAATCTGAAAGAGAATGCTCGCAGGCCACTTCCGTCAGCAACCCAACGGACATCTACCAAGTTTTGGCTATATCCAAGATTCTTGCAGATGATGATTGATGATCAGATTCCTGATCTTCCCAAGGCTGAGGCAGATGTTCTACCTGTCAATCTGATGAACGAGCGGACACTGCTGATCTTCAAGTCGATGTCTAAGTATAAGGAATCGGATCCAATCAGAAAGCTTATTGGTCATCTCGATGTTCCGACCTACGAGGCACCACAGAACAACAAATGGCGTCGAGATGCAAGTGATTCTGATGATGAAGAGCCCAGATTAATCGCATTAGCTAACACACAACTCGGGGCTAAGCACGTAATTAAAGCATCAAGCAAGAGGTCTGCTGGAAGTTCCAGTGCTGCAACACATGCTGAAATTGATGTGAATGTTGTTGCAGAAGAAGTTCAAGGAGTGTTTGTCGATCCTGATGTTCGTGGTGGTACAGGTGGAGATGGTGGTGCTGCAAGTCGGTCAGGCGATGATACGACCGACAAAGGTAAAGGAAAGGTGGACGAGCCGAGGAAGTTGATAGATGAAAGTAGTTCGTCTTCTGATGATGAAGGAGGTTCTGGTGATGATGAATCGTCTTCTGAGGATGATAATCCTCCTCCTCCAGGGATGCGAAAGGCTTATGATCAGCGCGGAAATTTTCATGGTTTTGAAAGTATTGAGAAACCGGTTAGAACCGCAGAGTCTGACAAAGATGAGGATTATATCCCTGCTGCTCCTGGTTTGATTAGAAAGAGGAAAGCAAGAAGACAGGGTGTTCGTGCTTCAAAGAAATCAAAGGAAACTGCTGGTGATGCCCCTATTCCTGTTTCGATCCAGCATTCAACTCCTCCAGAGCAACAGCTACCACCTCTTAGTGATCAATTGACTTCATCAGAGATGCTGGAGCTGGTCTCTTCTCCTCAGACATCTTCTGGGACACGCACGGCGACTGTTGATCAACAGCCGCCTGCAACTCCCGTCTCAGGTACACACGTACGGCCTCCTCTTGTTATTACTGGTCCAACAGGTACTTCCGGTCCAGCTGGTCAGTCTGGTTCCTTAGGACCTGAGCCTTCACGGCCTACTCTAGTAGAAACATTGTCTAGTTTGTCTGAAGCTGAGAAAATTCACTTCCTGATCGAACAAATCAGTGAATTGGGTAGCTTAATCGTTCGGAATACTAGAAAGATTGAAGAGTATCGTGTACAGCGAACACAGGATGTGGTGGCACACAACAAGCTAGTCTCTATTGTTGATGCTCAGAATCTTAAGATAAAAGAACAAGCTCTAGAGATTGAAAGGCTAAAAGAAGCAAACAGGGCTCGTGATAGGGAAGCTGAGATATTGAAAGGGCGGAGCGATGTGTTAGAGCATGAGGCGAAAGTGTTAAAGCAGAAGCATGAAGAGCTGTCTGAGCGTTATAAAAATCGTGATGATCGATTAATAGAAGGCTTCAAGCCTATTCAAGCAAATTTCAAGAAGATAGAACACAAAGTAGTTACGCTTTGGAATGAAAGGTGCAAAGCATTAGACATCGTTCCCTCAAAGCGTGGCGATGACAAAGACGATGATGCAGCAAATCCTGATCAACCAGCTGCCTCAGGTTCCGGTGCAACTGCATCCGGTGCTGCAGGTGGGTCTGGTACGTCTCAAGATGCTCCTACTGCTCTTCCCACAGCTACTACTGGTCCTTCTGAGCAGACTGAATCGTTGGAAGCTTCGGCAGGACTTGAACATGTTAGTCTTGAACCGGAAGCATTTGCCGATCTCCCTGAATCCTCAATTGTCCATCAGTATCATCCAGTCACGGGTGAATTATTAGAAGAGGGAGAACACGTTACAGAGATGTCTGATGAACGTGTATTAGCTCTGAAGGAATTGGATGAAGTTGATGTGAATATGATCGATGCTACTCCGTTAGTTCCGGACGAAACCGATTTCTCTACGATAGATGAAATCTTCATCGGTTCGGATCCGGAACGTCCTGTTTATGTTGGTCAAGATAATGCGGAGTTTAATGCTCTTGATGATGAGTTTGTGGCGGCGAAGACAGCAAAATTTGCTAATCTTTCTTCAGATTCTCCTACAGCTCAAGAAAACCGTGAGAAGACCGTGAACGAATGGCGAGCGGATTTCCTAGCTAGGAATCCTCCTCCGCTCCCTCCGTTGGATCAAGTCAACTACATGAATCTGGAAAAGAATTCGGCTCGGGGTCGTATTATTAGCTGGATGTTCATCAAGGAGCTTCACTGCATGGTTGTGAAGCGAGAATGCGGCCTTCAGTACTTCAGGACTCTTCTCAGCATTCTTTCACTTCCTTATTATGATGTTGCTGTTTTGGCTCAGCTGAAGGTTATTAATCGAGTTGAAGAAAAGATGGTGGATCTGTTTGCAAAGAAGATCAGGTTGGAACGAAGAAGGGGTTGGAAGGATCCGCTATACAAGCCGCAGTTTCCTCGATACGAGCAGATCAGGTTTACGCTTGATCCAGACACAAATACTGCTCGTTATCGTTTGGTTTATGATCCTCCAAAGTTGATGAAGAAGATACCGTTGTTGAAAATGAAGACAGATTTTCTGGGTAACTTTCGTTGCTGGGTTTATGATGCAGATACTGGAGAAGCAGTGATCCTATTCCGAGACAGTCAGGAGAACTTTCGAATAATAGATCCGATGTGGATTACTAACATGTCCAGGTCGGATATTATTGTTCTTAAGGATCACGAGATCAACTACTTGGTTAGGGATCGGGAACAAGCAATGAAGTTTCAGAAGATGGCCTTGTATTGCTTCAACCTACTTGTGAATGCGGGAAGTGCATGGTCAACGCATCACTTAACGGTTGAAAGGACGTCAGAGACGTGAAGACACGAAGATCGAGACAAAGCTACAGCCAAGGGGGAGTTTGTTGGTGCACTTGTGTCTGTACTTTGTCTGTATTTTGTAATGATATAAAACGATGTCTTTTGTTAGTCTTGTTTACGTCTTTTGTTGGTTTGTGTATGTGTTTCAATGTAAGTTTGACCAAGTCAACCATCCTCCTGGTTTGACTTGGCCAAACAGTTAACACATAGATTGTAAGTTTGTTGTGTCGAAGGATGTCATCGAAGGATTGTTTATATCCTTCGATGAGCTCGAAAGATAACCTTCGATGGATGCAGTTGGACCTTGAAGGATATACCATCCTTCGAGGTATATGTGGATCCTTCGATAGCTGTATGATCGACAGATCATCTTTCGAGCAGTCAATCTGATCCTTCGGCCAGACTAACTGTTATGGGTATATATAGTCATGTAATGTGTTCACTTCATTGTGTGAGTGAACTTAGTCTTGTAGAGAGCGTATTTTCAGTTTGGTCAAGGGCTGTAACCGTGTCCACTGAAATACAAGAGAAAACTTTGATATCTCGTGTGTCTACCTTTCTCTTTGTAGCTCTCATATAAACTACTGGTTTGCATTCTAGCTTGGATTCCGCACTTGCTAGTGTGTTAAACATAACAAGGATAAGGTTTAACCTCGACCTCCGGGGGACCTACAATTTTGTACTTCCGGTTTTTCAAAGCTTCGTGGGTTTTTACAAAAGGTCGTCCCAACACTAGAGGAGCGTCATCGAGGATGACAAAGTCGGTTGGGATTACCATTTGATTTGTTTGAACTAAGACATCCTCAACTACACCGATTGATTTTATTATTTTCCGATTAGATAGAAAAATGGGAATTTGAAGTGGAGAAAAATCACTAATACTTAATTTTTCGAAAATGTAGTTTGGCATTATGTTAACACAAAGATCTTTATCAATTGTAATATTACTAATAAAGGAATTTTGAAAGAAACATGGAATCGATGTAATGTTAATTTCAAATGAGTCTTCTTTTATTAGCGAAGTTTGATCATTTGTTAACTTAATACTTATAGTTTCATCAATTTTTGTGTTAGTGTTTAACTCTTTTAAAAACTTAGCATGAGTGGGTACTAAACAATGATTTTTGAAAGAAGGTGACAAGAGATTAGTTTCTTTAAAATTAGACTCTTCTTGAATTTTAACGTTAACGGACTCACCTTTTTCGTTGTTTAACTCATGTGTCGGTTTTTCACTTATTTGCTCTTCCATTTTTACCTCTTCAACTATCTCTTCTTTATTTAATTCTTCTCTTGCGTGGAACTCCTCTTCCCTTGCGCGAGATTCTTTTATGCAGTGCTTGATGGTTTTAAGGTGTTCTAGTATCCTATCGGTTACGTCGGCGATAGAGTAAGGATCAGGATTTTCAAAGCTTGAATCCAGATGTTCGATCCTTTGTTCCTCATAATACCAATATGAAGTAGATGGTTCATACCATTGTTCTTCATTGTAAACATATGATGGATAAGGGTCGTAATTTTGTTCTTCATAATACTCATATGAAGTGGGTTGTTCACGCCATGGTTCCTCATAATAAGTATATGAAGGTGGTGGCTCATATCTTGGTTCCTCAAAGTATGAGTATGAAGGCTCATACCTTGGTTCATCAAAATATGAGTATGAGGGAGAAGGTTCATACCTTTGCTCTTCATAGGGTGTGTATGAAGTCGATGGCTCGTACCTGGGCTCCTCATAATAGGTGTATCAAGTGGATGGTTGAAATAAGTCACAATATTGTACCGAGTGCAGGTCACCACAAATGGTGCAATAGTCTTCCCTATAATCATCCTCCTCATAGGTGTAGTTGTAGCCTCCTGAGTATTGATCCATAAGAATCACTCAGCAGACTACAACAGAGTCTCGGGACCAGAAAACGAAAATAAATACGGAAACAGAGGCTGGACACGGCCCCGTGTTCAGTGGACACGACCCGTGTTCAGGGTCTGTATCAGGGCGTTTAAAAAAAAGTTACTGGTTTTGTGCAGCACGGGGCGTCTTCAGTGAGCACGACCCCGTGTTCAGACTCTGTATCTGGGTGTTTTGTGAAAAATATGCAGCACGGCCCCGTGTTCAGTGAACACGGCCCGTGTTCAACCTACTGTAAATGCAAAACTAACTAAAATGCAGAAAAATGTGTGCGCGTTTTGAAAAAAAAAGTTTGAAAAACTGATTAGGCCGTTGATTTTAAGCTTTCTTAAAATCCTTGTGTCCCCAGCAACGGCGCCAAAAACTTGATGCGTGTGTGGTGTACTATATTTTTGTGTATATTTTTAGCCCTTTTTAACCACTTTAGTCAAGTTTTAAATTTATAAAACACGATATTTACTAACACCAAACACACATATGGGCAAGTGCACTCATCGTGAGCGTAGTATAGTGTTGGTAAGATACCGAGGTCGTCCAAGGACACAAGAGCTTTTAATACCGGTTTATCCTCAGCGTCTAATCAAATCAAACATTTGGAAAAAAAAAGTTTTAAACTAGAAAATAAAAACTAAAATGCTGAAAATAAAAATAAAAATAAAAACAGATAAACAAGATGAATCACTTGGATCCGACTCGCCTTTAGCGTAACCTTTGATTATTTCCGCACTTTTGCACTTTTTAAGAGATTATCTTAGTTATTGTAGCAGGCCCCTCTTTTGAAGGTGACGTTACCCTCAACCCAGTAGTTTGAGTCAGCGAGGATACAATCCTAAAGGGTCGGATTATTGAAAGATAATTAATTAAGTTATTAATGCGTAATGTGGTAGGCCCCTCTTTTGAAGGTGACGTTACCCTCGGCTAAGTAGTCTGAGTCAGCAGGGATACAGTCCTAAGTAGCCGGGTTAAAGTTTTAATAGTAGTTTACATATGAGGGGATCAAAGAGTTTGGACCCCCGCCATCCAATACCATTGGGTATTGAAGGAGGTCCTACTAAATTTGATCCAGGTCCTTGCAGGATCTATACACTGAACAAGGCAAGACTCTTACCAAACCTTTCCCTTAACCCCTGACCAGGTAGCCAACATATCTCCATATAGACCGTGGAGATATGAATGGTGAAAATCTTTTATTTTATATAGACAGTAAAATAATGCCAAGACACCACGGACAAATGATAAAGAAGATTCACCTTCAACATAAGAAACTAGTAATTAAAGTCATTAATACATAACAAAATAAAAAGTGCGAAAAGATAAAAAATAAAAAGTATTACACTAAATGCTTGTCTTCACCAAGTGATGTAAGAGACTTAGGCAAACATGGCCTTTGATTGTCAAGAACTCTTACGATCAATCTTGGATCCCGACACTACTCACACACTCTATGATGGATGATGGATGATGGTGGTGGATGATGGTGTTGTGGTGGTGGTGGAGTGTGGGTGAAGTGTGAGAGAGGTGGTGTGCCAAGGGATGGTTTGCAAATGAGCTAAGCACCCCTATTTATAGCCTGAACAGAAGCTCGGGCACGGCCCCGTGTCCATCCCTCTTCTCTTTCTTCATTAATTGCAGTTTGTCTGCATTAGTTGACCATGCCCCCGTGTCCGCTGGGCACGACCCCGTGTGCAGAAGCGTATCTGTACTATCAAGATTTCCTCAGATTCTGCGAATCTTAGAGTTGACCACGGCCCCGTGTCCGCTGGGCACGCCCCCGTGGTAGGTGATAGAAGCTTCTACAACTTTGTCTTTTCTGCTGACACTTGGGCACGCCCCCGTGCTCATTGAGCACGGGGCGTGTTCAGCCTTCTGTTCTCTTGTTTTTGCTTGGGAAGACGCTGTCGGGGGGGTCGGGCATGCCACGTTTGTTCCTTTTCTTGTATTTATGTTAGATTTGGCTGCCTTTTTGCTTCTTATGTTCATTTGAGCTCATTTAATCCTGAAAATACAAAAGGAAGACAAAAACACACTTTTCCAACATTAGTACTAAAAAGGGTTAGCTTTATGCTACAATTGATGTAATTTATATGTTGCATTTTGTACACATCAGTTAGTAAGGGTGAAAGGAGTGCTCCCCAAATGGGGAGTGGTAAACTTTTCCACTAGCCAATAATCTCATGCCATGTCAACTCCCCACTCCACTCCCCATTTTGCACTCAAACACTAGGGTGCTCAAACACATGGAGAGTGGTAAACAACTTATTGAAAAAAAAGAGTAACTTGCCAAAATCGTCTCTGAGGTTTGGACATATTTGTCAGTTTCATCCAAAACAACTTTTTTTGTACCATATTGCCCTTCACTTTTGAGAAATTTTGTCATTTTCATCCAAACGTCTAACTTTTTTGCCAAAATCATCATTGAGATTTGGGAACTTTTGTCATTTTCATCCAAATGTTTGATAGAAAAAATAAAGCAATTTGAAAGTTTAGATGAAAATGGCAAAAAGTGTCAAAAGTAAATGGCAATATGGTACAAAAAAATTGTTTTGGACTAAACTGGCAAACATGCCCAAACCTCAAGGATGATTTTGGCAATTTACTCAAAAATAAAAAATAAAAGAAATATGTGATTAGTTGGAAGGGGTTGGGTCCACCCATAGCCCCCTCTCTCTCTTCTCTTCCCACATTCGGTGGCTACTAGGGGTGTTCAGAATTCGTTTCGAATTCGACAAATTCGAAATTCGTTTAAATTCGGTTCGATTATCAAGAATTCATTTCGATTATAAAAATTGGAATTCGAATTCGAGTCAAGTAAATCTAATACGAATTTATAATTTCAAATTCGATTCGAAATTCGAATAAAAATTGTACATTTTTATTTATTATTTTTATATATAATACATATATAACTTTTATTAGGTTATACTATAAATTATTTTCAAAATTTATTCGAAGTATTAAAATTACCCATTAGCAAACCCACTACATGGCCCATAACTAAAACCTTAGTAACAAATCTATGAATAGATTTGTAACCCCAAAAATATCAACTTGTAATGTGAAGTGGTTATTCCCGACTTCTCGTTTTAGAATTTAAACTTATAGTACATTATTTGAAACTTTTTAATGTGATATTGTGATTTATTGATGCTTTAAATCTTATGTTTCATTTTGATAGTTATTTACATGTTTTTAAAGAAGCTGAATTAAATCGAATTTATTCGAATTCGAATTTTTAATCGAATACGAATTAGGTTTTTTATTCGAATACGAATCGAATTCGGAAAGTTTTAATCGAATACGAATTCAAGGGAAAATAAAAATTATTCGAATAATTCGATTCGAATAATTCGAAAATTCGATATTCGATTCGATGAACACCCCTAGTGACTACTCACCGTATCCCCCACTTTCCACTCACCGAATAGAGGCTGGCAACCTCTTGCCGCGTGGTAAATTATGGTCATCAAAGGTGCCCCCTCCACCCTAAGTTGTTTCAAAAAGCTAAGCTAAACGCCCGTAGGTGGATAAAAAATGACAAATTTTAAGAAGCAAATAGAAAACCAAACAAAACAAGAAAGAAAAACGATTTTGAATGAAAATGTCCAAGTTACCAAAAACATAAGAACGAAAATATCCGTTTACTCCACTGAAAAGATTTTTTTCTTTTGAACCGCAAATTCGTTTTATCAATAGACCACCACCCGGTCCACTTGAAAAGATTTCACACATTCGATTAACAACCCGGTCCACCCGATTTCACAACCGGCTAAACCCTTACAAACCAAAAAGACCTAACCGCATCGCAACCGTTCCTCCTCCCGAAACCCTAACCTTCACCGGTAAAAAACCACCATCATCACCAATCAACATTCAACTCATGGCCTTTAGCTCCATCACTCAAACCCTAGCTCCAAACAACGCCGAAGACCTCTGTTTCGAGACAACAAAATCCTTCACACCCTCCGAAACCTCACCATTAGCCACTCCGAAACCCTACGTGACCGCCGATGCCAGAATTGAGAGAGCATGGATACACTGGAAGAATCTCGGTGAACATAAGCTAATTGTAGCACCAATGCCACCCGATCTGATGAGGAAGAACAATTTCAGGTTATGTCGGTTGGCTTTTGTTGAAAATGTTATGTTGAGGTGGCGGCGGTTTCAGGCTATGGTGGGCTGGTGGTGACCACAAATAATTTAAAACTATTTATTATTTTTAACTTATACATGTTTAAAAACTTGTACAATAGGTAAATAATAATTTTTAAACAATGACGTATTCATCTATATACTTAGAAACCTATTTTGGGACACTTGTCATTCCCTCATTTAATTGATTAAATTATCAATAATACTAAAAATAATAATAGTTAATCTAAATTAATACAAATTCTTATTATTAATAATATTTAATCAAATCTAAAATCTAATCTGATACAAATTTTTATTATCAATAATATTTAATCAAATCTAATAAGAATTCATACGAATTCCAAAGTTGATATTAACTTTCAAATAATTAAAAAAAAAAATCCGCCTAACATCACAAATGTTTCTGTTGAATTCGATTAATTAATTTGTTCAACAATCACTATTATCTTTATCATTCCGTACGGTTAACCGATTTATCATAATACAACCTCCCACCTATTCAATCATATATGATTTTTCAATCTTATATTAACTAAATAAATAAAGTTTAATATTCAATCTTATCCTACTTTAAATATAAAAAAAATTCGTTAGTTCAGATCAATTTTCAATCTTATCCTACTTTAAATATAAAAAAAATCCGTTAGTTTTTTTAAATATATATTTTTTATTATTTGGTATATAAAATCATATTTATTCAACCCATGTAATACACGGAGGTTTTTAAAAATATAACTTTTTTTATTATTTGGTAAACAATGTTACATTTATTCAACCCGTGTAATACAATGATTTTAAAGATATAATTTTTTTATTATTTGGTATATAATATTACATTTATTCAACCCGTACAATACATATGGTTTTTATGGATATAACTTATTGTATTATTTAATATATAAAATTACATTTCTTCAACCCGTGCAATAAAGGAGACTTTTAAAAAGATAATGTTTTATTATTTGGTATATAAAATTATTTATTCAACCCGTATAATACACGTAGTTATAACCTAGTTAGCAAATAAGTAAATAATCTAATACCCATCTTTTAATCATAAACATTAGACAAGGTTAACTAAGCGGATAAAAAACAAATAGAATACCAAACAAGAAAGAAAGATGATTTTGAATGAAAATGTCCAAGTGACCAAAAACATAAGAACGGAACTATCTAAGTAAATTACTTTTTGAGTTCCTAAGTTATAGTCCTTTTAATCACTTAAGTCAAAAAATCAAAAAAGTTTAACGCCGTAAGTCCTTAACCATTTATTTTATAACGTTTTGAGTCTAATTTTTAACACTTGTACTTTTGATTTTGAACTCAAATGGTTAAAACCACTAAACACAATGACTCAAAACATTACAAAACGAGTGATTAGAAACTCAAAACGTTAAACTTTTTGATTTTGAAATTAAAATAGAAACTCTGTCTGTTCACAAAAGATTTTTTTCCTTTGAACCGCAAATTTGTTTTATCAATAGACCTCCACCCGGTCCACTGAAAAGATTTCACGCGTTCGATTAACAACCCGGTCCACCCGATTTCACAACCGGCTAAACCCTCACAAACCAAAAAGACCTAACCGCATCGCCGCCACTCCTCCTCCCGAAACCCTAACCTTTACCGGAAAAAAACCGCCATCATCACCACCAATCAACATTCAACTCATGGCCTTTAGCTCCATCACTCAAACCCTAGCTCCAAACAACGCCGAAGACCTCTGTTCCGAGACAACAGAATCCTTTACACCCCCCGAAACCTCACCGTTAGCCACTCCGAAACCCTACGTGACCGCCGATGCCAGAATTGAGAGAGCGTGGACACACTGGAAGAATCTCGGTGAACCTAAGCTAATTGTAGCACCGATGGTGGATAATTCGGAGCTTCCGTTTCGATTGTTGTGTCGGAAATACGGTGCTGAAGCTGCTTACACACCTATGCTTCACTCTCGTATTTTTACTGAGAACGAGAAGTATCGGTGTACGGAATTTACTACGTGTAAGGTAACCGTTTTGTTTCGTTTCGTTTGTTTGAATTTATGTTATGTGATTTGATAACTCTGATACCTGTTGTTTGAGATCTGCAGGAAGATCGGCCGTTGTTTGTTCAGTTTTGTGCTAATGATCCGGATACTTTACTGGAAGCAGCACGCAGGGTGGAACCGTATTGCGATTATGTTGATATTAATTTGGGGTAAGTTATTGCAACTGCTATAGAAGTTCTTGGATAATGTGATTCTGTTATGGAAGTTGTTGTGTGTTGAGTTCTATGTTTGTTGACTATAAATGTAATGGTGTTAGTATAGCTTAGGGCACTTGTTTAGCAAATTTGTACTGTAAGTTACCTGCATAAATGATAACAAGATATTAAACCTTAATCAAGAAGATGGGGGCTTAAATCAATTGCATAGAGTATGAGGTAGAACTCCATGTTCTATGTAGTTAATATCGTGATATATCACCAATATATCAGTGAATATCGGTTATTGGTCCCCTGGTGAGATATCGGTGCAAAATATTGCTTAGCATATCGGTACCGACAATATTCGAACGATATTGGACAGATATTATATCACTGATTTTCCCGATATCTGTACCGTTCTTCTTAGTTCTAGCATTTGTCTTTCTTCTTAGGGGGCGTTTGGTTCGCGGAATGTTTTGGAATTGGAATTTGCGTAGGAATTAGAATTTGAGGGAATTGGATTTGGAATTTAAACATTCCAATTGGAATTGGAAATTGTTGGAATTGGAATCTTAATTCCATTTTTGTTGTGTTTGGTTGTCAAATGAATGGAATCCATCACCCCGTCACCCACAACCCTCGGTTCGGGTCGAAACCGTTCGCGATGAAACGGTACCGCGAAACGGTTCGATTCAAAACGGTTCGCGTCGAATCGGTTCGTGTCGAAACAGTTCGATTTGAAACGGTACGGGTCGAAACGGTTCGGTTCGAAACCGGTACGGGTCGAAACCATTCGGGTCGAAGATTCCAATGAATTTACTTTAATTTCTTCACATATAGGAAGGATTTTGAATTCCTTTAGTTAAAGGAATTTAAAGGAATTTAAGTCTAATTCCAATTCCAATTCCATTGTCAACCAAACACATGAAGATTGGAATTGAGATTCCAATTCCATCAAATTCTGTGAACCAAACAAGTTAAAAGATGGAATTCAGATTCCAATTCCCTTAAATTCCATTGAATTCTTGCAAACCAAACGCCCCCTTATTGTTGCTATTAGTGTTTTAAGTCTTAATTGTTAATTATTAGTGTTAAATGTTAGTGTTTTGAGTCTTAATTAGTTTCTACTTGCTACATTTGTTAGTGTTTTGCAAGTTGCAAAAGGTTAATTTGTTAATGGTAGGAGAGAATACTGAATTGTTAGTGTTAAATTGATATATATATAAATTCAACATGATATTAAAATTACCGATATCCAAAATATCGGTCCTTGACCGATATCCGATTTTTTACCGCATTAACTACTTAGTCCATGTTATGCTTGAATTTGTATTTTGATTTATTAGGGTATGTTTGCACATGTGGATGCTTGTAAAAGTTGCATAACTAAACATATAAGTTTTGTATTATGGCGTTTCATTTTGTGAAATCTGAAAATCTTAAAGGGCTTATATATTAACTTGAGGAGTAGGATACAATCTAATGCATATATGTCAACGACAATGAAATTCAAGCTTACCATGCCTGTCACAGTACTAGACACCTAATGTACAAGACGAGAACGTTCATTTAAGAACCAAGATCATTTGTATAGTGCTTTAAACGTGGTACGCCAGATAATTTATGTGACCGCCCATGTTTGTCTTTCCCACTACATCTAATAATTTTTTGTGCATTGTGTACAAGTGTATTATGCGGATCTCGTGCGCAACATGATTTTTACAGTACGAACAAGAGAACTTTAATAAAAAAAGGTAGCCAATTTTGGTGTGCTTAGTACTTACTTGCGTCAAATATTGAGTTACCCGAAATAGAAAAATCTGAAAGTTTGTGATCTTTAGTATTTTAAAAGTTCATTATCTCTATTGGAAACTAGATCAAAGCTGGTTAATTTTCCCTATAAAGGAAGCAATGATCTGACAAGTTGTAAGGGTTCTTTAGATCTATTTTATGATGGCAACACTCAATACAATTTAAAAGGCGTGCAGGGTTTTGTTTGCAACCCGTTTCAGATCTTAACTTAGTAAACCACATTATTATAGGCAGCTAGGTGAATTTAATCACCCCTGGTTATAATTTATATACTTATATGTTGCAGGTGCCCACAGCGTATTGCCAAACGAGGAAACTATGGAGCTTTTTTAATGGACAAGTTGCCTCTGGTGAAGTCGTTGGTTGAAAAATTAGCTCAAAACCTCGATGTTCCCGTGTCTTGCAAAATCCGGGTTTTCCCAGATTTGCAAGACACTTTAAATTATGCAAAGATGTTAGAAGATGCGGGATGTGCGCTTCTTGCAGTACATGGACGCACACGAGATGAAAAGGACGGGAAAAAGATTAGGGCAAATTGGGAGGCAATACGGGCTGTTAAAAACGCTCTTCGGATACCAGTTCTTGCAAATGGGAATATACGCCACATGGATGATGTGAAACGTTGCTTAGAAGAGACGGGTGCTGATGGGGTACTTTCAGCTGAGACTCTTCTTGAAAATCCCGCTCTGTTTGCTGGATTTAGGACAGTTGAATGGGTATCTGATGGTGAAGAGGGCGTTCAAGATGGTAAACTAGATCAAGCTGACTTAGTTGTTGAGTATCTGAAGCTTTGTGAAAAATACCCGGTGCCATGGAGAATGATTCGGGCTCATCTTCACAAGATGTTAGGGGAATGGTTTAGGGTTCATCCGCATGTTAGAGATGATTTTAATGCACAGTCCATACTCACCTTCGAGTTCCTTTATGATATGGTCAATCGGCTTAGAGATCTTGGTGTTTCAAGTCCTCTTTATGTCAACAACACTTGACCCAACCCATGGGCGGATCTAGCATAGGTTGAGGGGTAGCCTGCGCTCCGCTGCGCTAACCCTCAACTTTCTTGTCGAAATACATTTTTTGTGCGAAAAAGAAAAAGAAAATTCTTCTTCATTTTAGGTATCGGCTACTCCTGAACAAAAATTATTTTAGCCCGCGCTACCCCTTAACTTTTCTTCTAGATCTGCCACTGAGTCCTGACCTGAAGGCGTATCTGCAAACAAGGTCTCGTATGATTTTAATGTCTTAACGGGTCAGATATTTATTATAGTCTTGCTATTAATACACATTTAGCATCATTGAAAAAAATGTAAAATGATTGTTTTTATGTTATAATACAATTACTCCCGATTATCCTAAACCGAATTACCGAGTAATGATTATGTTGTAAACAATACAAAATGGTAATTGGCGGCCTAGGAAGTCGTCGTCGTCGGATGGTTGTGGCAGAACTGGTTTGTGCCACTCTCAGCCGTCACTCTCTCCACCACAAAATGAGCCAACAAATCTTTAGAAGACTTGACCAAGTTCTCTTTACACAAAAACTCTTCACTAGACACTTTCTCCACCTCTCTGTTATAGTTATGAACAAACACATGGGTCTTATGGTTCCCTCCCTTTTTGCTCCGGGCAAGAACACTGGCGGTGAAGATTGCTGATATACTCCCTGGACCTTCCGGCCAATACCCACGTGGACCGTCCACTAAAATCACGTCCCAGTCCAATTCATACAATTGGTTAGGAAGGTCGTTTAATCCAATCTTGCAATCGGAGAACAATAAATTTTGCACTGGTCGGCACTCGTTGCGTGCTTGTTCTTTAACGGAAGTCACAAGCTCATTAAGCTCACTGATCTTGGTGGTGTATTGGACATCATACGCTTCAATTTCTGGGTACTTTTCCTCCATGTAGGCGGCATAGTAGCGGTTTTCATCTATGAAAACTGTGCGTCCATAGTGGTTCAAAGCGTTCCAGAGGAGGGTTTCTCGCGTGAGCCCAAATACAAGAAAGTTACAAGGGGAAGTGCATTGTTTGAGGACATCAGAGATCTGTTTCATATCAGTCTGCGACATGTGGTCAGTGCTGTTGGCGTTGGCGGCATAGTGAACAAGGGCTTTCACCACTGATTTAGGTAGTGATTGATGTTGGTGGTTGATGGTGGCAGTGATATGTGTCGTGGTGGTTGTATGGAACGATTCACGGGTGTAGACAAGGGTCAGAAGGGATGCTAAGGCAAACACTGACATGAGCGCGATGAGCCAAAGGCGGTTCGGGTTTCCTTGTTTCTGGATGAAGGCATGCAGAAGAATAAGCTTGGTGTTGTTGCCATTGTTATTGGTCTTCATAATGTATGTCTGTGTGTGTGTGAGTTTGATGGATCGAATGAAAGCTTTGGAGCAAGAGAGGAGTGAATTTAAAGAAGGTCAAGAGGCAATAAAGTTGAATACTTTAGATATTGTTGAAAAGATTAATAAAAAAAGGTTGTACATCATACCTCTTTCATAAACATATTTTTTACATGTAACGCATGATATTATTATTATTATTTTAATAATTGTTAGGGCGGACAAATGATTTCTTTAAACCGTGGGCTGTGTGGGAAAAGAAGGAAACGGAATGGGTGATGACGTTAAGTGACAACAAACATATGATATGACAATGAGATAGTAGCTGCATTTTGGCACCTAATGTCCTAATGTTTAATTTACTTAATATGTTGACTTTCCACGAAGGAACAAACAATATAGCACAAATGGCAAAATTCATGTTTTTAGTTTTACATTATTATTAAAATGAATTTAATTTTGTTGAACGTAATGTTCAATTTATCTAGTAACTAGGTGTTGCCCCCTCGTTGCGGGGCGATGGTCAAATAATTCTCAACCAATTAAAAAAACAGTAGTATAGTTTTGTTAGAAAGAAAAAGTAAAAAGAGTGTTAGGCAGCTCCTTAACATGAGTTTTAGCTACGGCAAAGTTACTTCGGGGAAAAATCAAATTTTTTTCCCGAGGGTAAAATCCTATTTTTTAGCTAGGGGAAAACCATATTTTTATTTTGCACTAGGGGCAAAAACGTAATTTTGAATTGAGGGTGATATTGTAATTTTGAACCGAGGGGAAGTTCGTAAATTTTAGCTGGGGGCAAAAACATAATTTTATTTTGAACTGGGGGGTAAAGACGTAATTTTAAACTGTGGGCAAAACCGTAATTTTAAAGTAGGTATAAAATAATAAACTTGTCTAAAATCGTAATTTTGAGCCAGGGGAAAAGAAAATTTTATTTTGAACTGGGACGAAAACGTAGTTTTGGCTGACGGTAAAAGCGTAATTTTTTACCGAGGGCGAAATCGTATTTTTTAGCTCGAGGGAAAAGGGTAAATCTATTTTGAAGTTGGGGCAAAACCGTATTTTGTAAATGGGGGCAAAAACGTAATTTTAAAGTTGGTATAAAATAATAAACAGGTTGGTCCAATGTGTATTGCTCGCCGCCCATTTAAACCAATGGTAGGGAAACACTATTCCAGTGCAAAACCGTAATTTTAAAGTGTGTATAAAATAATAAACTGGTTGGTCCAATAGAAGGGCCGGCCGCCCATTTGAACCAATGGCAAAGTGATACTATTCCCTGTCATGTAGTTTGTATAAGCTGAAAATGAACATACATAAAAAATAAAAATAAAAAACCCCTCTCGTTATAACCTTGTAATCGAGTAAAACATTAAAAAAATCATTAGTTTTATGTATTAACAAGTGAATACACTATTTGTAGATTATGAGTATACTTTAGTGTATTTACAATCAATTTTTATGTATTAACAAGTTAATACGCTATTTAAATATTATGAGTATACTTTAGCGTATTTACAATCATGAGATGACGGTCATAATTTATTGTACTCATGATTGGTGAATACATTTACTTTTGTGTATTAACAAATGGTTTTGTTATCATAATTATTGTATTTATGATTGCGGGTTTTTTTAACGGCAAATTTGGATCACTAACGGACTACTGAAGTATCATCATGCCACCAGCGAGACCACCAAATCATATTCATCTCCACTAGGCTATAATGCATATACACCAATTCAGGAGGAAACCCAATAAATAAGAGAAAAACCCCTTGTGAGAATCGAACCCGGGACTTAATGATCACTAAGCCTTATCATATCTACAAAATGCCACTAAACTATAATGCCATCAACACAAACAATTTTCTTATCATAATTTGTTGTATTCATGATTAGTGAATACATTTACTTTTGTGTATTAACAAATGAATACGCTATTTGTGGATATTGATAATAATCCTTTAGCGTATTTACGTTAACGATAAAAACAATTACACTGTATATGAATATATATATATATATAAACGGGTTCGGGAGAAAACGCTTAAAAGTGTGAGAACGGTGAGAACGCATCCTGGCCCAACACGTGTCCCGCGACATAGAGAAGGGCGGAGGGGTTTTTTTGTCTTCTCATTCTTCTTTTATTTTCACAACGCGGTATAATATTTTCTGGCGTCTAAGTTTTTTTTGGCGTTAATTGTATTTATTAAACTTTTTGGCGTTGAATTAATTGTTTTTGTGTCACACATATAATTTTTTGGCGTTATATCGTTTTCTGGTTAATTTTTTTGTTGTTTGTGGCGTTTTGTATAATAATTCACTACGAGTAATTAATATTTGCATAAGATTAAAATAAGACCAATTTTTCTTTTGGCGTTATTGAATTTTTTGGCATTTTAATACCCTTTCAAGGTGCTTTGCCAGCAGTTGTTCTCCCAGTTTTCATTCTACTAGTATTTTGGTGTTTGTAGTTTTTGGCGTTTTATATAATAATGTATTTTAAAAACGTATAACTTGATATAGAGAATTAGATAACAAAACAACATATAACTTGATATCAATACAATATAAAATGAAAACAAAAATAATTAAAAATGGTAATATAATTTTTCTTTCCAATCTTCAATGTCATCAGCCTCTTCCTTCTTGAATTTGTTTTTGTCGTTTTGAACCTTTTTTGAATAATTTAGCTAAATGCCAACTTTTCTTCATAAACCTCGTCTTTTTCAGAAGAAGCTGCTTAGTGGCATCATGTTTTTTGGTGTGATATTCTTGTTCGATGGCATGTCATTAAAGATCAACTCTTGCTTGATGCTATTTGTAATAATGGAGTCCAAAATAGCATTTTACACTTGTGTTGAACCCTTTATTCCATCCATATAATCATCAAGAACAAAGCTCACATGATGGCATATCACTGTCATCAATCTCTTTTTCTTGAGTATTTGTCTATCTCATTCAGCAAAATATTTTTGAGTTAACCCCCTCAGAAGAAAGGATCCATTTCAGTGAAAGTTTTGTCATTTGTGGCGTTTTAAAGAGAGTGGGTTCTAGAGGATATGGCGTTTTTGTGTTTTCTGGTTGTGATTAATTTCATTGTGTATAGACCCCTCTCTTATAGGAGTTTTTTGGCGCGTAGTTTAGGCGGGACTTTTTATTGTAATAAATGATAGTAATAAAGTAACTGTGTTTTCAGTTACTGTTTTTGTATTTACTATGTTGATCAGCTTTTATCAGTTTTATAGGTTATGGACGTCCCATCTTCTAATTTTGGCGTTTTTTAAATGGCGTTATGCAGACTAACATGACAGAATACAATAACGGAGTAAATAAAA
The DNA here is from genome assembly GCF_002127325.2 of Helianthus annuus. Classification (NCBI taxonomy): domain Eukaryota; kingdom Viridiplantae; phylum Streptophyta; class Magnoliopsida; order Asterales; family Asteraceae; genus Helianthus; species Helianthus annuus. The sequence goes on along the minus strand of NC_035447.2, from coordinate 135,111,031 downwards.
TATTAAGAAGGGCAAATATTTTTTGTTATTTTTGGAGTTTTGTTAGGGTTAACCATTTTTATTATTTTTTGGGCGTTTTGCTAATAAAGATAAAGAAGATTACATAGAAGAAAAAAAAAAGAGGAAAAAAATTAAAATCCTTTGTCAGAAGGTACTTTATCCGAATAATATCCATCACTTGTGTCATCTTCTTCCTCCTCGGAGTCTTCATCTGGATCTTCATCCATGTCATCACATTCACCTTCATCAGCTTCTTGTTCCTAAAGATTCTGAAGCCTCCACCTGAACATGTCTTGCATTAACTCCAATTTTGAGTTTATTTCTGTGTTGGTACAAGTGGCGTTATGCAATTCTTCTATGAAACCCAGTCGCTGCTTTGTCATGATGTTCTCTAGCCAGTAGACTTCCTGCTCTCCGCTGTCGTATGTAACCGTCACCATGTCTGTTTCATCATCAAAACGCCATGATGTCATGACAGGGTCTGGCTTCACATCTCCTTTGATTGGTCCAAATTTGCTGGTTAATGCTTTCATAAGCATATGCGTTTCATGGCATTCTATGTGTAGAGCGATGCCAATGGATAAGATTTGCCTCTGTATATCTTCTTCCATCTTCAGAATTACCCTAACCGTCTTAATATACACCCTCCTTCTGTTGTCAAAATGGAGGACGTATCGCCTGATTCCCAGAGTGTATCTCCACGAAACGATTGTTTACATTTTTGGCGTTTTGGTTAAGTTGGCGTTTTTGGTTAACGATTTTTTTTTTTTTTTTTTTTTTTTTGCAGAAAATAGATAGATTGGAGTGATTATGGAAGCTATGTTTTACCTTTGTTTATATAATGATGTTTTTGGCGCGTAATTTAGGAGGAAATTTCTTTTAATAAATGTTAATAACTGAAATTCAGTTATTTGTGTTGTTTCATCTTCCTGTAATATTCAACGCGTTTTATTATTAATTTTTAGCGTTTTGTTTTTAGTGGCGTTTTTTTTTGTATGGCGTTTTATCATTTGATGGCGTTTTGAATATGAGCGGTAAAAGACCCTTTACCCTTAATGAAGCGCGTCCCACATAATAAAATTGATGTTATTTACGAAAACGTCACCGCGCAATCTAGTCCATTGATTGTTTTGATCGGACGATCCATAAGCGTTCTCACACTTTTCACCGTTTTCTCTAAATCCTGATCCTATATATATATGTGTGTGTGTGTGTGTGTGTGTGTGTGTGTGTAGAAACGGGATTAGGAGAAAACGCTCAAAAGTGTGAGAACGGTGAGAACACATCCTGGCCCAACACGTGTCACGCGACATAGAGAAGGGCGGAGGGGCTTTTTTGTCCTTTCATCTTCTACTTTTCCAGTTCCGTTTTTCCGAATATTGTTTGCATTTTTGGGTTTAAGATTTTTGGCGTTAACCAAATTCAATAATTAATGGCGTTTAATGGTTTCATCGTATTAACATTTTGGCGTTTATGGCGTTTATTCAAATCGTATGCCATTGGAACCCATGGGGGTCAGGAAATCTATTTGAATGTCGTTTTTCAAGGCGTTTTAAACAAGATGGCCCATTGTTCTATTATTTTTTATAAACATATTGGCGTTTATGATATCTTGGCGTTTTACAATTGTTAGATTATATTTCAGCCATAGTAAAAAAAAATACAAGCGAAGAAAATAAATTAAAAATCCTAATCGGATCTCTCTTCACAATATTCACCATCATCAGTCTCTCTGTTCTTTAATAGTACAAGAACTGTCACAAAAAATATGGCATTTTATGTAAAACTTAACAAACCCATCGATTTGATTATTTTGCCTGCTCGTCTGTTGAAGTGGCTTTTTTTGTGGATGTTTGGGGACATAGATCTATGACGTGTAGGTGGGTTTTTCGATTTTTCTTCATGTTGATCTTCATCTTTATAATCATCCCACTCTTCAGTGTCATTGATCTCTTCTCCTCATCCAAGTCTTCTTCAAGAAGAAAAAATACAAAATGCCATATGACTGGTATCAGTATCTTTTTCTTGAATTTTTGTCCATCTCATGCAGCAAAATCTTACTGAGTTACTCGCCTCCGCTAACAATTCATTTAGTGAAACTTCACGAATAACAATACTGAATATCCAAGAAAGCATATTAGCCATATTTGATTTTTTTGTTGGCGTTTTACAGTGAGTGGTATTTAGTAGTATTGACGTTTGTTTTTTTGGTTTGATCAAATGGAAGTTGCTGAGACGTATCATTTTATATGATCTCTTTTTGGCGCCTAAGTTAGGCGGTGCGTTATTATAATAAAGTATTCGTATTTTCAGTTACTGTTTGTAATTATTGTTTTTGACAAGCTTTATCTCTGAAGTCTGTAACACGTCCCATCTTTCAAGTTTGGCGTTTTAGATTCTAATATAATAAATTTTTCCTATCTTCAGTATTACTGATTTGAAGTTACTGTTTCTGGTTACATTTTTAAGTTTATTTTTTATTTATTTTATTATTTTATTTATTTATTTATTTTGTTTTTTATAATACTTGTCCAAAGTAATTTTATGATGGTTTGATAAAAGCCAAAGGTGTAAGACATTTGGCTTTTTTGCGTTTTTATTAGATATGGCGTTGTTATTATATAACAATCAACTGAAAAAGAAAATTAAACAAAATAAATATTGATCTTCCAAATCTTCACTGTCATCAATCTCTTTCTTCTTTTGAAGCATCTTCACTGGCTGTTTCGACTTTCGTATGATTTTTTTTATTTTTGTTTTTTGAAGTAGTTTTTTTTGTCGCCGTTTGGAAACCCGAAGTCTGAAATCAGCCTCTTTTTCTATAATTTTTGTCCATCTCATGCAGCAAAATGTTATTGAGTTTACACCCTTTCAGCCAAAATGTTATCTTTTTGGCGTTTTACCGAGAAAAAGAACGCCACAAAATAAACCATCTTAAAATTGTAAATTTGATCATGCTAAAATCAATAAAGTGTTGCTGTATGGTGATGGATAACATTGTTAATCCTCAGTTAAGAAAGATAACTGACAATGTTGTCCACACCATACAGCTACACTTTATTGACAACAATATATTTGATGTTTGGGTTTTCTTGCGTTTATTAGACGAATGGTGTATATTAAATATGGCGTTTGGGGTTTTTGTGTGTGTTTTTTAACTGAAGGTCTGAGTTGTTGTATATATAGGATTTTTGGCGGTTTTTTTAGGCGGAATTTTACTATAATTAAGTTTGGCGTTTTATATCTAATGGAGTTTTTAGTTAGAATGGTGTGTGATTTTTGTTTGGCGTTTTATTTTCATGAGATGGCGTTTTGTTTGGAGTAATCAAAAGACACTTTTACCCTTAATGAAGCGCGTCCATGTAATAAAATTGATGTTATTTACGAAAACGCCACCGCACCAATCTAGTCCATAGATTGTTTTGATCGGACGATCCATAAGCGTTCTCACCGTTCTCGCACTTTCCGCCGTTTTCTCTAAATCCCGACCCTATATATATATATATATATATATATATATATAGAAAAAGTGTATTGTACAAAATGGCTTAACGTACGCTACGTACGCGATATGAAATCGAAAGTTATAAAATAGCATGGATGAAATCGCATGTGATAATTTTAATGAAATCGCATGTTGGTTTTTTGTAACAATTTCGCATGTGGTAATTTTGATGAAATCGCATGTTAAAAAACCAACATGCGAAATTGTTACAAAAAACCAACATGCGATTTCAATGCGGGATGAAGATCTGACGGCTGAGATGATTGCGTACGTAATGTAGGATAAGGGCTCTTGTACGTTAACCTAACCCTATATATATATATATATATATATGTATATATATATAGGGGTTGGTTAACACACAATGTTCATTAATGTACGATGTGTACGCTGGGAAATTACACACGTTATAAAACTTAAAAACCCTAATCACGCATGTTGAAAACCATAATCACGCATGTTGAAACCCATAATCACGCATGTACAAAATCAGAAATCATGCATGGGGTAAAAAACCTAATCACGCATGTTATATTTTTCCAACGAGCGCAGCGTAGGTTAACCCAGATTGTACAATACACTTTCTCTCTCTCTCTATATATATATATATATATATTGTTGTTAATGGTTCAAACTACTAGACTAATAATATCATAATGATTCAAACTGATACAATAAACTGGCCTACATTGATTGTTGTTTATGAACCGATCTATATTGATTGTCATTCTGACATGCAAATTTGACTGAGCCGTCAATCTATAGTATTTCATCTATTAATAAAAGAAAACACAACATAGCATGGTCTCCCATCATTGATCAGTATAATTGATGGCAATTTCCAAGTATTTTGAATCCTTTATTAGGGTTGATGTAAATTGCGATCTTCTATTAGGATTGATGGGGTTTATGGTCTAGTAGTCTACAACGACCTTCCATTATGATTGATGGTGACTTCTAGTATCCGAAGGATCCATCGCTTTGTTGATTGCCTTATAAATTGCTGTTGGAAATTCGGTACGATGATGTTGACCTTCGCTGATCGATTGCCTCTGTGATAGTCTTGTTGCATAAGGGCGATTCATAACATTGATAGGAAGCCTTTGGCCAAGAAAGGTTTGTTGGGGTATTTGATTAGATATTTCTAATACTTACAATGATTTATGTTATGTATCAAGTGGCGCGAGGGAATAACCGACTCACAAATGAACACGCAAACAGAAAAATACAAAGCACGACACAAAATGAGAATTTTATGTAGTTCGGTTCCAGTGGAGGAACCTATGTCACAGGCTGCAACTAGGGATTCTTTATCAGCTCTAACGAGTTTTACGATTACATATTACATGAATATATATATAGAGAGACTAAACTAGGGTTTAGGCTTACAAGAAACCCTAATGGGCATTTTAAACATCCAATTAAATGATCCAAATAGCAAACTAACCCAAGGACTTCCCACCTAACAATCTCCAACTTGAAGGCCTTGTGATAAACACCAAGTCCGCCAACAAGCACAAAGCAATCCATGTCTTCAGTAACACGTGAACTTCAGCACACACATGAACATAAGTCTTCAGGGTCTAGCTCCCAAGAACAAACCAAACTTCGAACCATGTATTCCTAATCAACCCGAGTTGTATATGGCCCAATCATCATCAGTAAACTATTGGGCCCGTTGAAGCCTCACAAGTCCTAACCTGGTCTTAAAAGACCCCGTCTTCACATCCTTAATCCCAACTTATTCCTATAGACTCAAAACATCAGATACATGGATTCTTAGAGGAACATTCCCCACTAGTAAAACTTCTCAAGAGAGATTTTATTCGGAAACCTGATCTTCTGAACCCAATGTCGATTACCAGACGATGTCAGAACACTCCTCGTGTTCCTACTGCCACAAAAATCTCGTACACGTTCATACCTCCAAATACGCTCAAGTTGTAATGATACCGAAAAGATTAACATAAACTAGTGTAACACCCTAGGCAAATTTCACATCGGTCGTGGGCAGGAGCAATACCCTGCCTCTTAAATCACCAATGGGTTTTGGGCTTAGTTAGTCATGGAGCACATGAAAACTTCAAAGTTAAGCGTGCTCAGGTGGGAGTAGTACTAGGATGGGTGACCTCCCGGGAAATCTGCATTAGGGCAACCAAAAAAAATCCGTGAGTTCCTAGATGAGCAACTCATCGAGGGCAAAGCAGACAATAATGGTGGTAAGAGACGTCGGATGTTACAAATGGTATCAGAGTCACTCCTGTGTCGTTCAGGATGGTGTGACAAACCTTATCAAGGATGATGAGTCCCTAGGGGTGATTTTAACGATACCACAAAAAATTAACATGGACCATTGTAACACCATAGGCAAATCCCACATCGGTCGTGGCCTGAAGAGATTCTTGGTTCATAAGGATTTCCCTACTGTCACACCCCAACCGATGACGGAATCATCGGGGCATGGCACTGAGCGAAACAGATTGTTCAGAAGTTTCCATAACAACTATTTATATAATCCAGTTAAAGATACGTCCCATATCGTATCCCGAATAAACAAACATGTCATTACAGATAATCATCCAAACAAGAAATTTTGTTCCGACAACTCAGATTTAATTATTATTACAGACCATTGTTTATTATTTCTAGACTCCCTAGCCTCGATTTCATCACCATGCACCTAAGCATCCTAGCAACTTAAGCACCTGTCACATACGTTAAAATAAAGTCAATACATAAAATGTAAAGGTGAGCATACAAGTTTGATAGTAGTATATAGAGTTCGAATAGTTTACGCATAACCAGCACGTACACAGAGGGAAACGAAGCATGTTAATTATCGACATGGATCTATCGATACCAATGACTGCGGGTTGACCGTCCGAGACGGTTCGCAATACATGATTACCACCGTAATCCATGCAAGTAATTGTCTTTAACAACCCCCGTGTAAACGGGTGCTGAGTCCAAATTATAGTACTACGTCGTTAAGGCAGGTAGACAGCATTCCACGTGTAAACACAATCAACAAGCATTCATTAAGTCACGTAATACATGCATATTGGTTAGCGTTCAAATAGTTTGAGTAGTGTGATCGTTTGTGTTTTGATATAAGCAACGTATGTAACACCCAAAAGTGCTAAAAGCAAAAAGGGATCGAGTATACTCACAGTGATTGATTATGGATTGAAGGGAGCGCTGAGAGTAGGGTTAGCCTGAATAGTTCGATAGCACAACAATGAGTAACGTGGAAATGTAAACAAATGTGGATGGATCGAATAGGCTGGTCGATCGAACAGTAGGTTCGATCGAACGGGCTGTCCGGTTGGACAGTCCTGTTCGATCGGCCAGTAGGCTCGATCGGCTGGGCCATTAGAGTGGATTGTTTCTTCCTCTGGTGTGTTTGTGTTTGAGGATTTGAACTTTTGAAGTTTTCGTTGCAGCATTTGAGAACACTGAAGTGTTCCTACCTTTCAAGTCGGTCGATCGAACGGTCTGTTCGATCTGTGACACCTGTGTCACCGCGACCATCAAACAAATACCAAGCCGATGAAATATTGTATTTCATACTTGGGATCTTGTATAAATATGTGTATGTTTTGCATATATCAATTATTGTTCAATTTCAAACTCTACATTGCTTTCTAGAGCATTATACGCAAACTGGTGCGTAAACGTACTCAGTTTAATGCTACAAATACTCCGGAACATCAACATATACTCAACATACCTTAAATAACCTTTACATAACTTAGAAATAAGTTTTGAAGGCTTTGGTATAGCAAAAACAAGTTAATTCGCTTACAGGGACTAAACTTGACAAACTGGGAAAGTATGCCAATTTGAACTGTAACGAACGTTCCGGAACATGTCCATACGTTAAACATACCCTAAATAGCCTTTACATAGCTTAGAAATAGGCTTTGAGGTGTTTGGTATGCTAAAACAAACTTTTGGATCATTCAGGGACTAAAAGTGTCAAAAAGTGCACAAGTTTGCACTTTCGCGCATAACTTACGTTCTGAATACATCCGGACATCCAAAAATTTATGTAAGCATCCTTATATTATGCCTTAGTGTTTGGCATGAGAAAAATCCATTCATCGCGTCATTTGGATCGTTTTTCGCGCTTATGCGCATTCCGTCGTAATTAAGCGAACATCGCGTTCGTACGACCAAACGAACCAACATCCGGAACATTTTTGAGCATGTTTCATGTCCACAATGCTTAGGCATCATTTTAGGGCCTTAAAGTTGGCTTTACGGGCCTTAGAAGTGTCGAAAATGGCTTAAATACGCAACAGGGACCAAAACTGCCATTTTTGAAAATATGTGCAGATCAGAAGCTTCAGGCGGCCCGCGTGAGTTTTGCCTAAATGTTGACGCGGGGCGAGAGGGACTGTCAGACAGATTCAATGTATGCATTTAATGCAGTTGGCCTTTCGTTCGATCAAGGGGCGATGCCCTTTCACCCAATTAAGAGCCAAGGGGCATTTTCTGACTTACCACAACATTTCGACAAGTGTACGCACGAGATCGCGGCACGATATTCGATAAACGATCCTAACGGTTCCACTTTTTCTATAAATACCCCCCCCCCCTTGATGCAAAACCCACACAATCTGATCTAAAAGCTCTAAGTTGGAACCATTGTTTCATACCTGAGCTATTTTGATCTAGATTAGCATTCGGGGACCCTCCGTAAGTCTTCTTTCGTTCTTTTATTAGCTTTTCGAGTCGGAAAGTCAACGTTTTGTTGACTTTCTGCATTGACCAGCTTATGGTCGATGCGAAGTTCATGGAACTTCATAACGTGAGCGTGATCACGATGGTTGTAGTCCGTAGTGACTATACCTACTGATCACCACGTTATCTAGGCTCAGTGACGAGTCGTAGTTTCGGCCAAAATGCGCATTCTTGCGTATTTTGTAACCAAACTACTCGTGAGCATCAAAGCCGTTTGTTTTGACGCCAAACCTGTTTTCTAAACTTAGTTAAGCATGTTCTAACATGCTTAGCTCGTCACTTTTAGTTTAGTGCTTATATAGAGTCGTAAGGTAAGCGATCTAAACCATCGCTTATACTTTCGAACCCGACCCATTTGGTCGATCATTAGGATCCGACCAAACACATTAGGTGACCATAGCTATAACCTTCCGAGGTTATACCTTGTAGTCACGATGTTAGGCGTTCCGAACGCGTTCTACGCGAACGACGCGTTAGGGTAGCATAAGCTACCTAAACGGGTCGTGACGGTCCGTAAGCACTTAGGTTAAGTTTCATTTTAGTATGTAGGCTTTGTTAAACCATATTACACGAGTCTCCATACTCGTTTGGTTTACGAACCCGCGTACTATCCGATCCTTCCGATTTGGTCCGGTATATTAACATAGCTACCTATTAGGTGCCGTTTGATATCCCGTGATCTTTAGCATTATCTGGTTATTATACAAGAACTTCAAAGCAATCTCAGGTGAGTACATTGAACCCCTCTTTTACTGTTTTCCAAACTGTTTTGGGGTGAAACACATGTGCCTACTTGTTACTTTCATGCTTTCCGGTTTTCACATCATATACTGCTATGTTCGATAGTACATATATAGTACATGATTTCATTGTGTTTATGCTATGTATGCCCATTGTGTGCGTACTTAGTACATTATTTCACATTGCATATCTGTTGCATATGCTCATCCAGCATATGAACACATTATTCTACATTTTGAACCGTTGTACTCTACAATACATTTCATGCTACGTACGCCCATGGTGTGCATACGTAGTACATTGTTTCACACTGCATATCTGTTGCATATGCTCATCCAGCATGTGAACACAGTATACTATATTTTGAACCGTTGTACTCTACAATACATTTCATGCTACGTACGCCCATTGTGTGCATACGTAGTACATTGTTTCACATTGCATTTCTGTTGCATATGCTCATCCAGCATATGAACACATTATGCTACATTTTGAACCGTTGCGACCATTTGACTATGTGAACCGTCTAAACCCGTTTGATTATATGAACCGGTTGTAACCATTGAACCGTGTGAACCAGTTGTATCCGTTGACATGATTTACATTTGACAATAGACGTTTGACTATACATAAACATTTCTACCGTTGTTAAATCATTTCATTCTGATGGTTTGGTTTGAGTAAGTGATTAAGTAACGAGGCGTGTGTAATATGATACAAGCATGGTGGATACGCCGCTGGTACTTCCTATATATAAGTGTTTGTATGGTATTACATATCGTAGCGTTATTTGAATCATTTCAATTTGAGACATATGACATTTTATACAAATAACACACTTTTCACGAGACATTGTTTTACAAACGACTTATCTTATACAAACTCATTTTACATGGTTATCCGTTTAACCATACAGTGTTCTCTTATTTATACATATCATTTGATCTTACCGTTTTTCAAATCATTTACAAGACAAAGCAAATTACGAGGTTCATGACTAAACATATTCTCAAACATAAGTCATGAATTCCGTTTTCACAAAACCAATGTATCTCACAGGCATTTTTATGCTGACGTACCTATTTTCACATGTGTTTTCAGGAGATGATGCATAGGACTTATCAAGACATACTTAGGCGGACCTGTGCCTTAGTGACTTAAAATGAGACAAGAACTAGTTAATTTATGTTATGTACACTTTGATTCTTGTTTAGACAATGTAAACTTTCATGTTTGATTTATAAAACGAAACTTCATTTGCCATGGATTTGAAACAATTGATTCTGTTACAACACTCCCCGACGTTTCCGCCACGTTTTGTATATTCTACGTGGTCGGGGTGTGACACGATCGGCCGGCTTAGCCGATCGGTTAGGACTTCAGAAGTAGTTCTCTGTGGGATGTCACTCGATCGAACGGCCTGTTCGATCGGCTGGCACATGTCACACCCCGAATTTCCACGTGTCACCGGTGGGCCCGGTGGGGGTATGGTGACGTAGTTGGCATCATCATAGACAAACAACACAATATAATAATGCACAGCGGGAGCAAAGATAGATTCATTTCAACTTTAATAAATGTAATATTAAATATCACTAGTAGTTGAAACGGATCCACAGGCGGATCAAAATAAAATATGATATTGTTCAACAGTTTTATTGTCGTCCAAGCTTGCGAGACTTATTGTGGACGCTCTAGAAGACAGCCAGCCTAGTACGTGTAGTACCTACACTTAACCTTTTGGGAAAATACGTCAGTTTACACTGGTAAATACAAATTAACTGACTCATTTTAAAAATGATTGAAAATGATTTAAATGCACATGGCATAAAATATTTTTATAACTTGGGATAATTATGCAATATAATCTTGTGAACGAATTACATGTTACTCGTGCGTTCAGTAGCCCGGATCTTGTCCGGGTTAAAGATCAATAGACACACCACATTAAAGAGTTATACACTGACAGGTGTACGCCTACACCTCGTGCTCTGGTCGTGGCCATCCCGTAAGATGATGCCAAGGATATCCGGGACATGGTTATTAACCCCCCAAAGGCTTAAAGTAAAACAAGACTGTTTAAACGAGCCGATCAAATTATTCAATTGAACACCCAAGGGTGCAAGATTTGTACGCTCGATCAAGCGGTATTCTATATACCGTAACCCAAGCCCGTATAGGGAAAATAAGTTAAAAGTATTTACCTTAGTAAGTATGACTCACAATTGGCAAGTGAGGGTAGCTTTTACTGGGCCTCCTATTCTGGAACAAAGGTTTATAATAACCTATTAGATTCCTAACGGGTCTTTTATTTAAGCCTAAGCTTGACCGGTTAGTTTTAAGGACGATACGGTTCAAGCGCACGATTAAGCGAAGACCGGATAGAATGTGATTTAGACCCGACAAGTTTGAATACTTGTATAATATGGGTATACTAAATACATTCTGGATTTTGAGACAAAAATGATAACGTTTGACCCGTTTCGGTCAATTTATGCAAACTAGTTACATAAACCGAACCGAGCGCTAAAAGAGCGTTACGGGTAGCCAAAAGAGTCATATGCAAGTTCCCTGAGATAATATGCTTTAAATATGATATAATATCAGCAAGTTATGTTCTATTATGCCCCGAATAAATTTAAACTCAATTTATGCCTTATAAGGGCATTTTGGTCATTTAAAAGATTATAAAAGAGTTAAATTGGAAATCTGAGTTACAGGTCGGATTTATACAGTAAATATACTTAATTTGACATATTATAACAGTAGGGTATGACCCATATACAAAACTTATCATTTAAAATCAAGCTATGCACCTTAGGGGTATTTTGGTAATTTCACAAGGGCTAAAAATGTCAAAACTGGAAATCTGAGTTCAAAAACTTATACTTACTGTTATTTTATAAAAATATGCTAAATACATCAGTAGGTATAATCCTTATATGTTTAATATGGGTATAACGCATACTATGCGTTAAAAACGCTTAGAAAGGCGATTTAGAGCCGTTTCCGGGTTTCCAAAAGAAAGTTGAGATTTTTATATTTCCAGAATGCTCAAAATAATTTATTTAACAAATAAAATCAGTAGAAAAAGGTTTGGGGTCAAAAGGATGCATAAAACTCATTTTATGGCTTAAAAGGTTAAAACCGGTATTAACCGAATCAACTTAGAGACCTATGATACGATCAGCCAAATATTAAATAAAAATCTTCAAAAATCCCAAAATATTATATATCATCAGTGGGTAAAAAGTTTTATATCAAAAAATGGCCTTAAATAGGTTATACGCTAAATGCGCCGTTTATTTAACATAAAGCTATAGTTTTACGATATCGGCCATAACTCTAAATCCGGACCTCCAACTGATATCAAATTTTTGGTGCAAATTTATAAATCAGCAATAAAGGTTTCTACTCCAAAAATCACATTTTATAACAAAAAGGGCAAAATAGTCAACTTTAAGCATAAATCGGAAACATGCATATGAATCGGTTAAGCATGGAATCAAGTTATAAAATTCCAGAGAGTTAAACATAAATATAAATGGTTCAAAATAAGCTCTAATGCAGATCTCAAACATGCATGCACGGATCTGAATCGAGAGTCAAAGAAAAAGTCGTTTTATAAGACTTTCGGTTCCGATCCGAGTTTATACTAAAGATTGTCGAGTTGATTATGATAAAACATATTCTTACATTCATTATAAAGTTATTTTTGATGATCAAACTGATTGCATGTCATCTACATTACCATTTATGCTAGATTTCTCAAAAACAAGTTCTGTTGACTTTTTAAGAACAACTTTGACTCGACAATAATCTTGCTTAGAGTGGGAATCAGAGAATACCCTTTTGAGGGTTTGTTTCCCACATAAATACCAACTTGTAGGTACTTTCAATTTGAGAAATGACTGAGCCGTTTTCGTTTAATCGAAAAGTCAAACTATAACTATGACGGATTGACTTTCGGCTAATAATCAAAGCTAGAACGAATTAGAGAAGGTTATGAATGCTTACAAGAGTCCTAATGAAGCTTAGTTATCACTATGAAGGTGCCTTGTCGTCCAGGAAGCTCCAGAAGTTGCCTTGTGAATTTTTGAAGTTTCAAGTGTTCTTGTTTTCTAACTCAAGAACTCAATTGTGAAGCTTTTGATCTGATTTATGGTGTTTCAGAGGTTATCAGAGCCTCACAGGTGTCCATACATGCATGGGATCCGATTGGAGGGCTTGGGAGGTGGAGAAAGCTGGCTTCCACTTGCAAAAACGGACCCAAACCATGCTGTTCGCGAATTTCTGCATCTGGGCGCGGGTCGCGGCCCGCTTAAGGCTGCCCAGGCGGGCCGCCTGGGGTCTGCAGCTCCAAAAATTGTTTAAATGTTGCAGTTTTGGTCCCTGGTCTTCGTAAACGAGGTTTTGGCCATTTATTTTGACCCTTAGACCTTCAAATCTTATTTTTAAGAACCTTGGGACATTTACCAACATGGTAATGTCCTCGGTTAACTTTGCGCTCACCCGAAAAGTCATGAAATTCGACGTTGACGCTTTTAACCCCTCAAGTACGGTTTTGGCCATAACTTTCTCATACGATAACGAAACTTCATGAAATTTTTACCACATATTCTAGTGAGTATATTCTAGTATTACAAAGCTTCGGGGCTGCCAAAAGATCACTCAGAGGTATAAATTCAACTTGTTGACACTTTTAGTCCCTGTAGTTTGTAATTCCTCACTTTCGTGCATTTTCCGCTTCGTATGATCCATGATCTATCCGTTTAGGGTTATAAACACCATGTAGGGTTATTGTAGAGTCTATTTATCCATTGTTGACACTTCGGACCCTTATATTCCATAGTTTTCACTTTTTGTCAACTTTAGTCCCTCTAAAGTATGTTTTCACATATTCAAAGCCTATAACACGTGTCAATGCATTATTGGACGAAATTTTTCGAGGTGTTACAGCACACCATACTACGAACGAGTTGCAAAAACGATTGAGTGTTGAAGTATAGTATCTCATGATCCGAAGAGTAATGTTTACGAATCGAGTAGCGTATTCGATCGAACATCACTTCGTCAATAACATACTTCATGAAACTTGAAAAGTGTGGGGCCATGTGCTAGCCAATCGGCTGGCCCGGCCGATCGGCTGGTATGTTCGATCGGCTGGGCTGTTTGTTTGAACAGCCTAGCCGTTCGGCCAGCATCTCTGACCTGGTCGGCCTTTCGTCTAACACTTTGCTGCTTGATTTGGTATGGTTTTGAGGTATGTTGATAATGAGTTGAACCATAGAACACGGGTTCTTACTTGTTTCACCGGTTCGGACAGGAATCACCCAAGTCCGGCCGGTGAACGGTTCGGAACGTCGGTTTGGAGTTTAACCCATCGTCGGTGAACCTAGTATATAGAATCCGAATCTTGAACCTCTTAACTGTTAGAATAATTAGTTAGCTGGTTCAAGCTCCGTTTCTACCGGTTTTAAGGTTTTGAGTGTAAAAGGTTGGGGAAAGTTGGAGATTATTCGTAAAAATGTTAAGATTTGTAAGAATCTTAGTTTGTTTATGTGGAAATCGGTCAGATCTAAGCTATTCACGGTTGAATGAGGTCAAAGTTTGGTGTTCTTCAAGAACACCATGATGACATCACCCAAGAACACTTAGATCTTGGTGATTTCACGGTTAAAAATCAAGTTTTGAAAGATAGAAAGGTGTAGAATCATGCAATGATCAAAATCGTACAAGAATTAGAGTGAAAACTTACCGGAGTTGAGAGAAATCTGAGAAAAGGTGAAGAATAGGAGCTGGCCGGTCAGAACTTTCCAAAAGTGTAAATGAAGACAAGGACAACCCTATTTATAGGCTTCCAAAAGGGGAAAGTGGCAGCCGATCGGCCAGGAGCTCCGATCGAATGGGCTGCTCGATCGGCTAGGAAGATGCTAGCCGATCGGCTGGCCTGTTCGATCAGGATACCTCCTGTTCGATCCGCGACCCACTTTGAATATTTCGCGACGATTTTTCGATGTTTCGATTTCGATGGACGATGATACGAATACGATAGAGTTCCTAGTCAAATTACTTTCAGTAGTTGGGACTATATCTAACATACAATCTTCTATAAGTTACGTTTCGATGTCGGTTTCGATTGAGTTCGATTGCTTTTCGAGTTTCGATTTGATTTTTTGATTGATTCACTTGAATACCACACCAAACATATAAGTAAACACGCACAAGTAACACATAAGGCACACACACACGAAATACAATACCAGAGTTCACATAATTCGAGTCTCGAGCTTGATTGATGATTCGATTAGCTTGATTATTGATTGATTAACTTTATCGCATTGTTACTTCCTACTATTCACAGTCGTAAATCGGTCGCATTGATTAAACATTCGATCATCTCATTAGACAACACTTACTCCACATAATACAAAAAGTAAAGAGAAATATTAACAGTCAAAGAAGTCAAAGTTGACTTGGACTTTGACTTTGACTTTGACATTTGAAAACACGGGGTGTTACACCTACCTCTTAAATTACCTACGCGTTTTGGGCTTAGTTGGCTGTGGAGCACTTGAAAACTCAACAGCAAAGCATGCTCAGTGTGACTAGTACTAGGATGGGTGACCTCATGAGAAGTATGCACTAGAGCAACCAAAAACAAATCTGTGAGTTCCTAGATGGCCAATCCATCTGGGGGGAAACGAACAATATTGGTGGTACGAGAGGCCGAACGTTAAACAAGTAAATTACCTGAAGTCCCATAGTCCTTCTTGCAAAATGGACTCGTTCCACTATCAATTCGGCAAGCCCAACTTTGGCGTTTGTCTTAACAAGGGTGGTCACTTCCCCAGATGGAACATGCCCCATATATCACGATCCCTTTTTGAAACCTTTGGCAATATCAAGTTTATCCTTTAGAATCTTCCATTTTCCACCACTAAACTTAACATCCAAACCTTGTTTATCATACTGCCTAACAGAGATCAACTTCGTTTCAAGCCTTGGAATAACCATGATGCTATACGAAGTCCAAGTAGTGCCCAAAATAGTAACCAAATCCAAGTCCCTTATGCCAGTCACATCAAGAACTTCACCGTTTCCCAGCTAATCTTGCCAAAATCTCCTTCTTTAACATTCTGCATGCCATCATTGCTACGAGTAGCATGGAATGATGCACTGAAATCCATAACCCAGGATTCCATACTACTTTCAACAGTACGTATCAAAGCCTCATCCTTAGAGTCGCTTACAACATAAGTGTTTAGTCCTTTACCGGATTTTTTAGGACATTGATTCCTAAAATGTCCTTTCTCGTTGCAGCCTCAACAACGTACACTCGATCAATGCTACAAGATGGATTAAAACAAATTGCGAATCGTTACGTGAATCCAATGAGTCGTAGCTCTAATACCACTTGTTAGGTATTAAGTGGCGCAACGGAATAACCGATTCACAAACGAACACGCAAACAGAAAAATATAAAGCACGCCACAACACGAGATTTTACGTGGTTTGGTTCCGATTGGGAACCTACATCCACAGGCTGCAACTAGGGATTATTTATTAGCTTTGACCAGTTTTACAATTACAAATGACATGAATATATATATATATATATATATATATAGAATTGCGCTAAAATGAGAACCACCCCGAGTTGTAAGAACCGCGAGAACCACACCATCCGGGTCGCCGTTTACCACGATTTTTTTTACAACTAGATGTGTGTATTATAAACACATCCGTAAAAAAAAAAATTAAACGCCGCGCCCGAGGGGGTAGTTTTTTACACCACAAGTTTGGTGTAAAAAAAAAGAAAAAAGAAAAAAATAATAAAAACACCAAACTTGTGGTGTAAAAAACTACCCCCTCGGGCGCGGCGTTTAAATTTTTTTTTTTACGGATGTGTTTATAATGCACACATCTAGTTGTAAAAAAAATCGTGGTAAACGGCGACCCGGATGGTGTGGTTCTCGCGGTTCTTACAACTCGGGGTGGTTCTTATTCTAGCGGTCCCCTATATATATATATATATATATATATATATATATATAGAGTAAGGTTAACATACAAAAAGCCTTATCATACATCACGTAGGAGACTATGGTAACCGTTGGATCAGGGGTATAATCACGCATGGGACCACATAATCACGCATGGGACCACATAATCACGCATGGGACTATAATCACGCACGTTCTATGATAATAACGCACGTTATATTTTTTGTCATGTATGTTAATATAGGTTAAGCCCTGATGTACATTATACTTTCTCATATATATATATATAAAGAAAGAGAGAGAAAGAGAGACTAAACTAGGGTTTTAAGCTTGATAAACTAGAAATCCTAAGATTCCTTCTAAGCATCCAAATAAATAAGCTAAATAGCAAACGAGCCCAAAAACGTCACAGCCAATAATTTATGCTTTTCTCTTCACATATAATTAAAAGGAAGCTTGGTTTTGGGTGATAAACCGCTGTTTGGAAAGATTAATGGTGTAATAATGTGTTGTTTAAAGACAAAGTTTTGGATCAAATACAAAGGTTTCTAAAAATAAAAAAAGTGTATAAAGACCCGTAAAAATAAACCCACTACACTAAAAAAAAAAAAAAAAAAAATCTAAACACACACCACCACCAAAAAACCTAAACCCCCACCCCTACTTACCTAACCTTTTTTTTGCCGATGGGAGAGGAGGGTTTAAGGTTTTTTTAGGTTTTTGGGTGGTAGGGGGTGTTAAGTTTTTTGGGGGTTTTTGGGTGAGTTATAGTTTTTTGATTTTTGTTTTTGCGGGGGGTGGGGGTTTAGGTTTTTGGGTGGTGGTGGGGTTGGGTGGGGTGAGTGTTTAGGTTTTGGGTGGTGGTGTAGTGGGCTTAGGTTTTAGCTTCTTTGACACTTGTTATTGTATAATGCCTTCTTACACTTCTTATTTTTAGAAGCCTTTTGTAGAATAACTCAGGGCCGTCTCCGAAAATGTTCGAAAATCTTTAGGCCCTGTGCGAACAGAAAATACCGGCCCCTTAAATATAAAATTTTTAAAAGAATATATATAAAAAATAAATATATGAAAATGAATTAATGTCATTTGAATCAACACCAATCATTTAATTTAATGTAACTTGAAAAATTAGACAATTAATGTCATTTGCATTTAATAAATATATAAGAAATATAAAGAAAAAACAAAATTGAAGATGCCAGGATTAGAACCCGTGTCTTCTTATTATTAAAGTGACTTTCAAACCACCAAACCAAGGGCTTTAAGATGATGTTTTTCCAATTCATTATGTATATATTCTATATATACAGTGTAAAACTAATACTAAAAAAATTTGAACCCCTGATGGGTTTGAGCCCTGAGCCATCACCTATCCCGCACACCCTTCAGGCGAGCCCTGAAATAACTTAACCCTTAAAGATAAATATCCTCATATTTACGTTATTGAATATGACAAAGGTAAGGTTGCATGATTTCACAAAGAGTCGCTACAATTGGCCCGAGAAGGGGGCGGGAATCTTAAGAGTTTTCTTCTCTGTACAATGATTTAGACATCATCACTCTGTTTGATATGCCGACTCATGGAACTGTATTGGCGACGAGTCGAGGAATTTTTGTATCTATTCGTTGAAGACTATTATAATTGGAAATAATCTGGTAGTTCAACCCCTCTTTTTCTAAATAAGTAAGTTAGGTGTTGTCTAAAGCTAATTGCTTTGTGTGACATATAATGCAATACTTTTGGTTTTTGAACATAAAATTATCAATTTAACCACCCCTGTTAAAATAACAACCAAACATGAATACTTATTACATTATTTTTGATCATTTTACTTTTCCTACCACAAAAACTAATTCAAACACCTTTTTAAAAACTACTTTTAGAAAAGTCATAAATTAATAAGTACTTTTGACAACTTATTGACTTTTAGAAGAAAACAATAACACGTAAGTCATTTCCAAACTCAATCCCAGACACCCTCTAAGAATTTACATATATTTCTATTTTGAATCGATTTACAAAATATATAACTACGTTTAAAAATGATACCTCTTTAAGTTATTTTATGGTCGAAGAATTTCATTTTGTTTCTCTCATATTAAACACTCCAAAACTTAGTTTTACAACAAAAGCGGATCTTTTCTCTAAAGGAAGCTACGAGTTTAATGATTATTCTAACTTCAAGTAATCATCAATTAAATAGTATAAACATTTTATTTTTATAAAAATGTGGTTAGGGTAGATTTGGTGGTTGATTTTTGAGGAGCGACCAAGGGTTGTTGAAAGGGAGCCATTTGGTGATGCATTTAACGACTGCTTAACTAATTACAAGCCTAACATCACTTTCTCTCCCTTTTATTATTCGTCCTCATGTAACATATGTTAAATCATTGATATGCCTATTTATTTATTTATTTATTTATGATTTTTCTTAAATATTGAAGGGTGAATTGAATTTGAATACGAAAACCTTAAACTTTCATTTAAAGTGTGGATTTATTAAAATAACGTAAAAAGTTCATAGATTTAATAATACTATGAACTTTACATATTTGTATAGAAATTAAAAGCTCCATGGTTCAATCATTTTTCATATTTGCATAATATCTTAACTTACAAAACTCAATATGATTACTGAAGTACTAAAAGAATAAAACATCATAGCCTAAAGTGTCCCCTAAAACCAAAGGGGCAGTGTTCTATCAGTACCCCGGTGATTTTTTTTAGGGGAGGTCTTCGCTCGTGATAAAATATCATGCGCGAGCTAGGGGTTTTACCACAGTAAGTCTTCTAGCGGCAGGTTTCCTATGGAATTAGTGACAAGCCAGTCACCAACGTCGTCTGCAATTGAAGGTGTGGGTGACATTTTACCAATGGGTGTACCAAACTGGTCGGACTTTGTAGGACATCAAAAAAAATTCATTACCCAATTAATTTCAACATGAAAAAGGCTTAAAAATTTAAACATTGGGCCAAAAATAGGCAATTCTACACACTAATATAAGCAACAGCAAAAGGTTAGGGTATTCCAAAGGACTAAAGAGTGATAGCGATTAATGAAGGGTTCAAATGAGAAGAATTTTTTTGTAAGAAGAAAAAAGAAGAAATTTCAACCAATAAGAATGTTTCATTTTACTTCATTTAATATTTGCATTTAGTTTTAATATAAGGGTATATTGGTAAACTTACATAAATCATTAATTTGTATTCTTCCCCTTTTAGGCTAGATGGTATGGTGATGGTCCTCTAAGGGAGGATGATCCGCCACGTAGGCGCCACATCATAGTCCTCCCAAGGATGGTCCATCCCACAAAACTAGAGGGTATGGAGGATGGTCCTAGTCATAGTTCTCCCCACCACTTTTATGTTTTTTTTTTAATCTTCTACTTTTTTTTTAACATTTAACAAATGAACTTGACAAAAACATAACAAATCAAGATCTTGAATGAATTAGGATATAAGAGCGCAGTGAACTTGACAAATCAAGATCTTGTATAGCACTATATAAACCAACATGTAAAGTATTAGTCCAATGTCCAGTAGATATATAAAGGCAAAAGATCAAATACAAATAATCTTAACATACTAAACATACAAATTGAAGGAAAACCCAAAAAGATAAGGTGACATTTTTGTAATTACCACCAACTATCAAAGTTACAACAAAAAATACCTAAAAAAACACAATTTTTTTTAATATTTTTTATTAAAAAATCGCTACATTTCGTTAGCAAAAAAAAAAAAAAAAAAAAAAAAAAAAATTTGTTGCTGCTACTAAAAGTAGCGATTTTTTAATAAAAAATGTTAAAAAAATAAAATAAAATAATTTGTGTTTTTTTTTTTTATTTTTTTAGATTTTTTAGGTTTTTTGGGGGTTTAGTTTTTAGCATTTTAGCTTGGGAGGGGGGGGTTAGGTTTTTTTTAGGTTTTTGGGGGTGGGGGGTTAGGTTTTTTTAGGTTTTTGGGGGTGGGGGTGGGGGGGGGGGGGTTAGGTTTTTTTAGGTTTTTGGGGGTGGGGGGGGGGGAGGGTTAGGTTTTTTTTTAGGTTTTTTGGGGGGTTTAGTTTTTAGCATTTTAGCTTGGGGGGGGGGGGGGTTAGGTTTTTGGGGTGGGGGGGGTTAGGTTTTTTTTTAGGTTTTTGGGGGGTGGGGTGGGGGTAGTTTTTTTTTAGGTTTTTGGGGGGTGGGGGGGTGGGGGGTTTAGGTTTTTTTTGGGGGTGGGGGGAGTGGTTAGGTTTTTTTAGAGGTATTTGTAGAGTAACTTTGATACTTATTGATAATTACAAAAATGGCACCTTGTCTTTTTGAGTTTTCCTTCAATTTGTATGTTTAGTATGTTAAGATTATTTGTACAAGAACTTTACCCGATATATAAAACCCCAATATCAAGTTGTTAGTTCGCAAACACAAAAAGTAATGTAACTGTCCATAAACAAAAGACAAGGACACTCGATACTTCTAAATAGGGTGAATCACCTGTCCCATAAACAACACAACTCCGGTTACATCTTTTCTCTAATCACAAACAAGAATGGGTGATCCGCCACAAAATCTACCCAATCTTTAATCATAATTTTCCTGAGTGGACATCCAATATCAAATGTAACTACAGTGACCGCTGCAGCTTCTGTACCTTCTTCATTCACCTCCATAACAGATTTATGGATGACACTCGAAACATAAACGTTTGGTGAGTCCACTATTTCGGTGATTCGAGGTCCAAACTCGAAAGGGAGTTTAAGGCCTAATTTCTTCAACATATCAGAAGCTTCAAACCCGAATTCTATCTTAAATTTTGGTATAAAAAACTCCCCGACTCTTACCTTTTCTCGTGGAATGTGATGGTAAAAAAAGTTGGGTATGGAACCGATTTTATTTATTAAAGACGGAAGCCCGTCTTTTGCATCACTGAGGTAAAAGTACATTGTGAACTTACGCTTATCTGGACCTTGAGAATAAGGAAGACCCAATACTTTGAAATCATCATATTCATGTACGAATTGATTTTCGTAGTTGGTCATAAAGGGAACTTTAACTTTATTGCCATTGAGGAGGTGAAAGTCACCTTCTTCAGTCAATGAGGTTTCAAACTGCTGAGTCCATGTTCCCTTGAAGTAGATAGCATTTGCAAGGATGAGCATTGTGTCTTCAGTAACTTCTTTATCAGTAATGACTTCCTTGATAAGGCCATGTGTTTGCTCTTTGGCCCATGAATTCACTTCATCGGCTACCTCGTCTGCCTTCATTAAACCAAAAAATAGAGTACATACTCAATAATATATTAGCATAATATAAAAAACAAGTTTAATAGCTTTAGTAACGATCTAAGCCTCGTTTGTGAACAAAATAACCAAGATTGATATCAAACAATACCTAGAAAAACTCTACTAATATATTGAGTTAAGAAAGAGTTGGCTTGAAAAACATTAGAAACTAACCTTTTGGAAATCGACTTGTTTCTAAGCGGCTCTATAAACGGTGTCCACAACCTGCTTGAAACATGGTTTG
Organism: Helianthus annuus; assembly: GCF_002127325.2. Classification (NCBI taxonomy): domain Eukaryota; kingdom Viridiplantae; phylum Streptophyta; class Magnoliopsida; order Asterales; family Asteraceae; genus Helianthus; species Helianthus annuus. The sequence continues at coordinate 135,088,525 of NC_035447.2, read as the reverse complement.
AGAGAAAAGTTTTCACCAACCCAAACCGCGTTTACAGAAGACAATTTAGGTCCGCCACTGGGGCTACCGTCGGCTAATATCGAGGACACAAGCTCCGAATAGAGAGAGTTGAGGTCATCCGTAGTATCCGCTTTAAGGAATACCTAAAAAAACTCTACTAGTATATATTCAACCTCTACTCAAGAAAACCCTACTTAATCAAAACAAATCAAAATATTAATATGATTTAGTTTCTTGAAATAAATTGAAGGTGATACATTCAACTTTCAAACACAAACCCCCTAATTTTTTCAGTACCAAATTCTTGATTAGATGACAAACCCACCTCCCAAAATCCAAGAATCAGGTTAAATCCAAAACCCTTTTCGAATTAGGGCTAAAGACACTAAACCCATCAATAAAAATCGGATTTTTAGGGTTCTTGAACAAGAAATCAATAGTGAAATCATACAATATGTAATGGTGAAAATAGAGAATGAAGATTACAAACCCATCAACTAAAGATTCAGATATTAAAAACTCATCTTGATTTCATCAACAGAACTGTATTTGATTACAAACACAAACAAAGGGGGCCCACCAGATTTGCTTCGTCGCCAACGTCCAGATGCTGCCGCTGAGGACGGGACGGGAGGCGGGTGGCGTGGTGTGCCGGCGTCGCCGGAGCTCAACGGGGTGGAGGACGTTCCCATACCCTACAGCCTAATAGCTAAGTAAATTAAATTTGTAACTGCTTTTCAAAATATATATATACTTTTTCCAAATTAAAAAAACAACTTAATTTAAAGTGTAGAATAAATCACTAGTTGTGTAGGATAAATTACGAGTTGTGTAGGATATATTTCGAGGTGTGTAGGGTAAATTTCGATTATGTATGATAAAATTCTATAATGTGTAGGGTATATGTAGGAAAATTTTGATATGTGTAGGTTTTGTAGATTATATGTAGGATAATTAATGATTAGTTGACTAATTAATTAACGAGAGAAAAATTAATGATATGTGTTATAAATGAAATAGTATTTTACCAATATGCATTTTCTTCTTTTTCTTCTCAGATTAAATTTCTTCTCAAATGAACCTTCCCCATAGCCATTATCACATTAAAGATGTTTAGGATGTACATTATCTCAATGTATAAGTGTCACTAAAATTATAAGGGAGTAAATATAGTATAGAAATTACTTGGTGTATGGAGAAGCAGTGGCGGAACTATCCACAATTGTGGGTGGGCGGCCGCACACCTTGAAAAAAATTAGTGTATTTTTTAGGCAAAAAAACCCGACCGTACTCCTTGAAGATATAGTTGAATGTCTCATCCGTACCCCTAGCAAATAGGGCTGTAAACGAACCGAACGTTCAGCTAACAGTTCGTGAACCGTTTGGCGGGAAGTTCGTTTATGTTCGTTCGTTTAATAAACGAACGAACATGAACAAGAAATTTCGTTCGATTAGTTAAATGAACGAACATGAACAGAGGTCTCGTTCGTTCGATTGTGTTCGTGAACGTTCGGTAAGGTGCTCGTGAACGTGTTCGTGAACATTTGTTGATTTGCGTTCGTTTATGTTCGTATGTTTGTGTTTTAATTGAATATCTTTGTACTTTCTTATATTTTATATGTAGTTTTTATATTATTAAACTTTTATTTATTTTATTACCATAACAATTAAACTAGGAAACCCACTTTCACCTTGTTTATGCATCATTTCCCTTTCATTTCTCATTATTTACATTGGCGAATACGATCGACCTCCGTTCCACAATAAGGGATTTAAGTTCGAGTGCTACTCTCTGGGCCATCTTTCTTTTATCCTTCGTCGCGTCGCGTTCGCCAAATTTATTTGTGTTCGTGAACCGTTCGCGAACACGCTCATTTCCTTAATGAACGAACACGAACATAAAATCTCGTTCGGTAAGTGTTCATGAACCGTTCGTGAACACGTTTATTTCCTTAAAGAACGAACACGAACAAAGCCTTGTTCGTGTTCGTTCGGTTCGTTTACAGCCCTACTAGCAAATAATTTCTGGGTCCGCCACTCTGGAGAAGGATTCAATAGCGTAAGTTTGTTAGGTGAGATCTATGAACAAACGCGGATGTGACTGTCAATATTTCATAGAAAAAAAACAAACCCTCTTGTCACAAAGATAATCATGTGTATCAAGGGTGACAAACAGAAAACTATTAAAAATGTAGTGAGCATTACCAATAAAAAAAATCTTAAAGGGTAAGGTGTAGAAAGTAAAGTACTAAAATACTATAAGCTAAACGGGTAGGCTTATGTAGAGATGACTAATAGGAGTCAATATTAGATTTCCATAATTATGTTAATTGTAATTAATTCTAGGGTTTTGTACATGTCTATATATATTTGAGGAATGAGAATAGAGGAGGCAACAAAGCCATTAACATTAATATTGACTCCTATTAATGACAAATAAGATTTATCGATGTTGGTGAAGTCAGCTCCGCGATTGTCATCTAATGTAGATGAAGTAGTATGTGTGAGAGTGAATACCATTAAACTATTCAAGTATATATGGTTTGTATGCTTGCTTACTTGCAAATATGAAGCCTTTTACATAAGAAAACCTTGAATATGGTACTTAATTTACTTTCTGTTGGATTATGCAGGTTTATGTCCATCATTGATGAAAAAAGAAATGATAAAATGAAGAATTAGAGTTAAAAGTGAAAGATATTAAAGATTTTTCAAAACATAGGCATGTAGTACTATAGAGATTCACACAAGTCAAAAGCACTTTGAAATAGGTGTGTTTCTTTGTGGAAATATTATGTACTCAGATTCACATAACACAAAGTCAAAAAGCATTTTGAAATCTCATTTTGAGTTGTGTTTCTTTGTGGAAATATTATGTACTCACTTTTGTTATGCCGAAAGTCAAACTCCTTACAAGCCTATGTTTATCTATAAAACTTTCTGCCACAATTACTTTCAAATATTATAACTAAATTTTAACATTTTGTGTTTTAAAATTGATCCATCAATAGATAAATTTTACCAATACTTGAAGTGAGTTCCATCCTCAATCACTCAAAATGCCTTATTTGGGCGTAGGGATGGTATGGGCGAGTATTGCTAATTTGTGTCTCATGCCCAATTAGATAACCGTATCTCATTCTAAAGCTGATACTCGCCGATTACCTGTTACTCATTATTTGCCAGATTTACGAGTATACCCGTTTAAACTTTTATGTCGTTTGAAGTTATCAGTTGGGATGTCTATTACCCGGCCTCAATCCCAACTCGCCTCAAAATCGAAATTAAATGTCATATACACAACCTCACTTTTGAAAATTCTCTAATTTTATAAACCTTAAGTTTCTGAAAACTTCCACATACTATTATATATATATTTTTTGTTTGTATAAAAATTAATATGTTTGGTTTCAAAACCAAATACCCATTGCGAATGTTTCAGGTTTTTTCGTCAGATAATATGTCATCCATACTTGGTGTCGAAACGAGGCGTCATGTGTTTCAGCCCAGCTTCCCTTTTAATGTACTTGATCATGGTCTACATTTGTGAACACAGATCATATGCTTTAAACATGATAGATCCATTACATCCTAATAGGAGTCAATATTAAATTTCCATAATTATGTCAATTGTAATTAATTCTAGGGTTTTGTACATGTCTATATATATTTGAGGAATGAGAATAGAGGAGGCAACAAAGCCATTAACATTAAACCCTAGCATGGTATCAAGAGACCGGGATCTCTAATTACCGCCGCCCCCCACCCTCCTCCGATCCCTTCTTCTCGCTTCTGCGGAGTCAATATTACATCCCTTAACCTATTTGCATTTTAAATATTGCTAACATTAGTATCAAATACAACTATATGAACATTATTAATATATTGTATAATATGTTATTATAATCTACTAAACACTCAAAATTCTTGTCAATTATTATAGTAGTAGATAAAATTATGCGTCAAAAGTAAGATGACTAAGATCTATTAAACGACAGGGAAAAAAATGGAGAAGGGCCGTAAAAAGTATTAGGCCCACCCATCTAATCAACCCAATTTGCTAAATCGTCAAAAAAGCCATAGAAAGAGAGGATATCTTGAATCTTGATTATGTAAAAGTATACTAGTAATACAGAGTTCTCATTTTATTGGTTGCTACTAATTTTAAAATCCTTTATATGTATATACCAAATGCATATGGCAATAAGCATATACCGCACTCACTTAAATAATAAAAATGTCATTGTTAAATATTAATTAAACGAGATGCCAATAAATATACTCACATGGCACTGTGAGCGTGCTATGAGTCTGGAATTGTAATGATTGCTAATCGCGTATTCTATTTTGTTTGGTTTCTTTTAGTAGATTCTTATTAATTTTCACTATTTTTTTCTATTTTTTTCCTATTTTTTTCTAATTCGAATTGGTTCATGGGAACACACAAAACAGGGTTGGATCCGCCCACGATGAGCTCTCTCGTTCTCCGACCCCATAACAGGCAGGGCGAGGCTCTTGCAGCCTCCGAGACCTCTACATCCCGCATCCCTCTCCCGAGCACTCCTGCTCTTCACAAAGTTTTCTTTAAAATGAGGGAAACTTCTCGCCTTAGCTAAGATCTTATGGGACCGAATACCATATTGGGAAAATTAGTTTCACTAAGTATTAATGTGTATTTTCCTCAAATTTTGGACAAATATATTTATATTATACTTCGGTTAATATAAGTACTATTTTGTGGGTTTGTGTTCTTTGTTGTAAGAGGCTTACAACGAATCAAGCCACTTCCAAATCGAAACTAAGATGAATATGATATCGATACTCGAAGTTGGGACTTGAAAAGGGGGAATGGAAAAAATGGGGAAAGTGGAGCTTGTCTGTAGAAGGTAAGCAAAAGGGAATGACTTATATAAGGAAGCCCCCTTTCCTTATTGTCTCCTGTAACCCACACCAGTGGATTCGCTAAGGATGCGAAACACCCTTAACTGAAGTGTGGCGTGGACAAATAAGCACAATGTGGCACACTTTGCATTACCGTGAGTTGCTTGAGAGTTACTCTCGAGTTCCAGATGGTGGCTCGCACAGTCGCACATGGCGTATGAAAAGGGCTTTATACGGTGAGTATGTGAGGCTTGCGGATGATGTGGACATTCGGGTTCGATCGCCTGTGTTTCGTGAAATGGCGCACACACAATTTTGCAGCAACTTCCCAGTGTGCAGCAGCTGAACAATTTCAAGCTTGCAAGTTGATATAGACCAGTCAATCAGTTTTGAATTGGAATTCAAAACACATAATAAAGAGCATTGAAGACGTACAATACAATTTATTTTCCGGCTTTAATTATGTGAAACTGTTTAGACTCAAGGCTCACTATAAAACCAAGGTGACTCTTGGCTAAAGAATACACTTGAGATAAGTCAAGAGATAACTGCAAGAGAACGCAAAATTGTGGAGTTATGGTCCCCGACGTTCATAATGATGTCGAAGATGATTATTATGGATATGTTGACGAAGTCATTGAATTATCATTCATAAAAGATTTTCGTGTTATTCTATTCAAATGCACATGGTTTGATACTGATCGTCGAAGAAAGCACGTGAAATATGAACCTCATTTCATTAGCATAGACACATCCCGTAATGCTTATTAGGAAGATCCTTTCATTCTTGCATACCAGGCTAAACAAGTATTTTATATAGATGATCCATTTAAACCAAATTCACAAAGGAAAATCATTAAAAGATTTTCCCATAGGCACTTGTGGGATATTCCAGAAGACAAGAATGTTGAAGATTTGTTAGAAGATGTCAACCTTCTTCGTGAAGATATAGCAGAAGAAATTGTTGAAAATGTTGATGTTCAAGGTCCTAGTGATACTATAGATGATTTTATTGACGAAGATATAGATGATTCTGACTGCAGTATGGAAGATTTTGGTTCGGAGTTAAATCTGGATGATCCAGACACTGATAATCGTGAGATTGAAAATGTTGAGTCTGACGATAATGATTTGTAATGTTCAACCAATAAATTCCATAAGAGTTTTGATTTTTAAATTTTACAAATACTAGTCTTATACACGTAAAAGTAGAATTGTTTCACCTTATTCTAACAGTATCCATATATATTATGCTTACAGATAATGGTAGAATTGTAGTATTCAATAGAATTTTGTCAAATTTGGCTGGTACATCATCCGGTTCTGTTTCAGTTTGGATTCAGAGATTAAGCCATATGTCTTATTTTAGTTACTTTTATATTTTAAGGAAATTTATGAGTAAAATGCCCGGATGGTCCCTGTGGTTTTATAAAACAACACCTATAGTCTCCAACTTTTGAAAATTACACCGGTTTGTCCCTGTGGTTTGACAGTTTGTTACTCGGATAGTCCCTAGAGTGGATGGGGGTTAGTTTTCTCCGCTAAGTCCATCTGAAATTACTTATTTACCATCCCTTAAAAAAATCATTATAGATTAATAAAAGTGTGGGCCCATTTTATTCACCCCTCCCTTATAAACAACTGGCCACCATCACCGTAGCCACCCACTTCCACATCCACCATAGCTACCCACCCCAACCTTGAACCCACCACCTCTAACCTGAACCCACCACGGCTGCACCACCTCCAACCTGAACCCACTACTGTCGCACCACCTCCAACCTAAACCCACAACCGCCTTCACTCAACCACTAGAACCACCTCGTTCTTCTCCGTCATCTCCCCCATCTTCACCTGCAAACACCCTCACCACCACCACATTCATCTGCAAACACCCCCACCACCACCGCCTTCATTTGACCACCACAACCACCACCTTCACTCGACCACCACAACCACCGTATGAAACCCCCAAATTCAAACCATATCAATGAATTCCAATCAAACAAATATCAAAGTAATTATGATCGTTGTAATTCGAAATCAAAGTATCAAAACCCCAAATTCAAACCCAAAATTGAAGCCCTAAACCCCCATATTCAAACCTGGCTTCAGATCTCGACAAACCAGTGGTGCGGGGTTACCAGATTTGTGTTGGTAGTGGTGATGACTACGTCGGGGATGGTGATTGCCGGATTTGAAGTAGGTGGTAGTGGTGTGGGGTAGGTGGTGGTGTGAGGGTGGGTGGTGGCAGGTGGTGGTGTGGGTTGGATGGTGGTGTGAGGGTGGTGGCAGTGGTGGTGCTGGTGACGGTAGGTGGTGGCGGGGCTTTTCCTGAGAGAGAGATACAGATAGAGAGAGTCAGTGTGTGTGTGTGTGTGTTTAGATAGAGTGAGTGTTTATATATGTGTGTGTGTGTGTGTGATTTTTTATATTTTCATAAAAGCAAGGGGTAAATAAGTAATTTCATATGGACTTAACGGAGAAAACTAACCCCATCCACTTCAGGGACTATCCGAGTAACAAACTTTCAAACCACAGGGACCACTGGTGTAATTTCCAAAAGTCGGGGACTATATATGTTATTTTACAAAACCACAGGGATCATCCGGGCATTTAACTCGAAATTTATTAGTCATTTTGGTGATTTTTAGTTCATTTAATTATGTATAAGTTGAGTCAAGCAATTGACTTAAAATGTATGATGTTTCATTTTTTGTTGTTTTTTTTTTTTTGTTAACACTTGGTTCTAGGTAGGTTTTTTTTGGGTTTCACAATTGGTGGTCCTTTGCGGTTTTACATGAACACGATCTATTAAACACGAAAAAAACTTTTAACTTTTTGTTGAATATTAATAGTTTAATACTCGAAATTTACAAATTCTTGTAATATTTAAGCAATTATGTCTTATCGGGTTAACTAATCTGACTATAATACATTTCAGACATGTGATAACACTGGATTTCAAAGGAACTTATTTTAGAGGCTTGTGGTACTTGGGCATAAACGAGTTGTTGATACAATGCTGGTGCAAGTTGATTTGGATGCTAGCGAACGTTTTATTTTTGTTTTTGTATTTTATGAAATTTGAACTTCTTTTGTGCAATTTTGTTAGACTTGACTTAGAAATATTATGTATTATGTTAAACTTATAATGCATATACATTTTAAAAAATTTATTATTGAATTTCCTTGTTTCGAAAATTACTAACGGTCGATAGGTTTCATAAATAGTCTTGTGTTAGTTAACCTCCTTTAATCTTAGAAATTGATTTTTAGCCTCTTATTGTTCTTTAATAATGTCTGAATTGACCACAACATACAAGAGACTGTATATAAGTCTCTAATCTCAATACCTGATATGGTTTGTTTAGTATTATGAGGACTAATCTTCGGTCTATAATATATTTTCTTAAAATGTTATACATATATGGACTGTTGGAGACTTAATATTAGTCTCTAGTAATTTCATATGTATAATACACCAGAGAGTAAATATATTTGAGATTGAAATTCAGTAGCCACTTAGTATCCCTCCAAAATTATATATGGCGCAAACATATTTGCGACATAAATTTTGTCTCAAATAAGGTACCTAAATATCAACGACTGAATATTAGTCGCTAAAATATGTTGTGTAAAAATTAGTTCCCAATGCTACCAGCAACTGAAAATCAGTCCCAGATACGATGTATTTGAGACTCAAACATCAGTCTCTAATAATTTAGTCCCTACTGGTCACTTTTTTGTAGTGACTGTTAAAACCAATATCCCCTTGCTTTTGCGTGGCAAGCAGAGATGAACCGACTTTCCACGGTGGCTTTGAGTAAAAGAAATATTCAAGTGAATTCAAGTTGTACTTTGTGCGAGTCTGGTCCAGAAACAATAGACCATATTCTCTCAGCTTGCATAATGGGTACTTTGGTTTTGCAAGCTATAAGCTCTTGGTGTCGTGTTAACCAGATTTTCGTGTTTTCGGTTAGGGGGTCGGTATGAATGCTGTAAACCCTTCGGGGATTTGGAATCACCTATTGGTGATTGTTCGCCGGTAACAAATCGGTGAGTGGGGAGTTGATCATTCGGTGTATAGTCACCGATGAGAGGAGATAGGAGAGGAGAGAGAGAGAGAGAGAGAGAGAGAGAGAGAGGAGAGAGATAACCAATCATTTTTTTAATTGAGGGGTGTTTAAATCATTCCTAGTGTTTGAGTAGAAAATGGGTAGTGAAGGGGGGGGGGAGTTGAAATGACATTAGATTATTGGGTAGAGAAAACTTAGACACCCTAAAAGTGTTTGAATCATACCCTCCAACCTTAGAGACTTGTTGAAGCTTCGTGGGAGATAGAGAGAGTTTTTTACATGGTATTGTGATCATATCTTGCTAGCGGATATGGAAGGCAATGAACATAAAAATTTTCTCTTTAGGAGTTTAAGCTCGAGGATATTGTTGGAGATGTGAAGGCCCTTTGGTTTCTCTGGCTGAAGAATAGGTATCAAGTCGATAGTTTGGTCGAAATGGTGTAATTTTGATGTTCCGTAATTATGTTGTGATTTAGTCTCTTCAGTTGTGTTTGGTTTGCTACCCTTATTTTTAGTGAGGAGGCTGTTCTATGAAGTTAACTTTTCGATAAAATATCATTTTATAATTTTTTCAATAATTTGAACCCTACACAATAAACCCATAATGCACTTCAATTCTACTAGAATACCGGTTTTGACAAAAAAAAAATCAAACTAAACATTAAACTACAATTTTAGAAAATGACAACACAAATCCGACACAACCATCCAAAACAGTTTGTATTAGATTTCTAAAAATGATACAAATGGTTCACCGATTTATTAATACACACAAAGTTGCATATATATTAAAAATAAGATGGTAATAAATACGTATGGTGTGATTTATATAGTAAGTTTTAAGTTTCAAACCAACGACAAAATTGTTAAACTGTCAAATTCACTTTGGTTTAGACAATTCGGCTGGTTTTTGTGAAGAAAATTCTCCCCATTTTTAAAACGACTTACTCGTTCACCCATCAAGGTCATGTGTTGTAGTCAATGAGTGATAATCACTCAATTCCAACAAACGCTACATCACCACACTCCTTTCTCGTTTTTTCAAGCTATGTTATGGACCATGGTCACACTCATTTTACTCACAATTTTATTTAATCCTTAATACTATTAATATCTATTATTATAAAACCATTACTTACTAATTAAGATTGGCTTGTTGTGTAAAAAATATAAAGATGATGATGATATTTATAGATAAGTTATAAAAAGAGTTAATTAAGTTATTTTGTTATCGTTCGTAAACGTCTCTAAAAACAATTAACTCATTAATATTTTTAACGTTGGCAACAATCATATTGCATATTTAACGTATGTTTTTTTAAGATAAAACTTTTTCGTGTAGGCTTATGCTGGTATGCTCATGGCGAGGCTCAAGAAGGGTGGGTCGTGTGCCCGATGTTCACCCATGAGAATGGAACCACTTCGGCCTTCACGTGGTCCTCAAATGGTGGTGCTCTCTCAAACAGCAACACAGTCTAATTCTACATCTAAATCTACACTTTTATGTATAATGGAACTTAAACCCTAACCTTTTATCACACTTTGATACTAATTAAAGGTGAACAATAACTGATCATTAACTAAAACTGAACCAAAACCGACGAAAGCAAACTGAAATTAACCGAAAATCGGTCATCGGATTTATTTTCTACCATTAATTAACCGAATTGAACAAAACCCATTCATATTTGCATATATTTCTAGTCTTTATACCTCCATTCCATGTATTTCATGTTTTATGTTTCCATTTCATGTATTTATACCTTTATTTCATGTAGGTTTAAGCAAAAAACTTAGTCAAAGTTTGGTTTTGATTATTAACCGAAACTAATCGAATAAACTAAACCGATTAACCGAAAACTGATGGTTAACAAAATAGATAAACCAACGACTTTGATTTTGATTTCCGGTGAGACTAATAACCAAATCAAGCCGAACCAAACCAACATTACGGCCCAACATTTGTTTTATATGAAATTATCAGCCTTATGATTAAAATGCCAAAACGACATATTACTGTCACACCCCAACCAATGGCGGAATCATAGGAGTGGGACGAAGATAGATTGCTCATCACACATAACACTATTGCGACCATATTTAATTCAAAATCGATTTCATATCATAATAAAATTGTCAAGTACAACATGAAATTCAAGTACAACATCAAAAACAAAACAAGTTCAACAGTTAAAGTACAAATTCTAGTAATTTCAAGTGCGTTTCTAGTGTCGTCCCTACTAGATTTCATCATATTCAACATCATCAACTTGCAACATGTTAACAAAATATAGTTCAACACAAAAATGTATTGGGGAGTACACAAGTTTAAGTATAAGTATAAGCATAAAAGTTTTAAAAAGAATCCACATGGCAACTTAGGTTATTCAAGATCAACATAACATGGCATGCAATATTTCTAGTCAACCCTTTGTTTACGCAATAAAGAATGAAATTTAACATGACCTCTCGTTCACAGGTGGTGCGTTAATCCTATAGCGCTATACATGTTAAATGGAGGCTCGTATAAAGCTAATGACTATATTATCACATAAGAATCACCCAAGTATATGCATCAAGTATAACAACATAGTATTCATGTATTTGGATTGTTTTCGTGCATTTGCATAAAGAATAAAGTATTTGTGATTTTTGATAAGGTTAACATATTGCACCCAAAAGTGTTAAAATGAAAATGGGTCAAGTGTACTCACGCTTTTGCAAGCTTCCACTTGTTAATCCGTGAGAAGTTTGTTGGTTGTTGGAGGATGAAACACCAAGTCCTTCTACAGAGTAAACGTAGGTGTATGAGTATTTGGAAGATAACGGGAGATTAGGAATTCAGAATTTAAAGTATATTGAAAGTAAGTATATGAGAAAACAACCATCTAGAACCTAATACTCGTTTTTGACACTATGAAACCCATAGGGGTTGGAATGTTTTCATGGGTTAAGGTACCCATTAGAATTGTCACGAGTACTAAGTTCTTAGATGATGTAACTTAGTATTTTGACAAATAACCAATAGGTTATCATCAAAGGTTCGGTTACTATAAGTGTTATATATTCTATATAGTATAATTTATAAGTTTTAGTCCATCAAGTATAAAAAGATTATCATATAAGTCATGCATAGAGGTAGGAAGATAAATCTTCCATTTTAAAACCTCTTTTGTATTCACCAACGCACAAGTTGTCATGAGACAACAAGGATGGTCCTGAATGGATTATTATTACGGAAATGAAATACACACTAGCTAATAAGGAAAACATCAAGTGATGTGTGGATTTGTAAGTAGGATAGCCCAAGCTATCCAAATAATCACACATATTCAAGTTCAAGACTTGTTCATCACTTGTGGGTTAAAACCCTTTTAAAAACATAAAGTTTAGAGGATTAAAACCTCTGAATTTGTATGTTACAACCTTGTTTTTAAGTACACATAATCATAGTCTTGATTAGTGGCATAAGGACATAGGAATGTATGAAGAAAACATGAGTTTTCTTCCAAAACATGAAGATAAAAATGAGCAGAATTTAAGTGCACTTTGGACCTCAAAAATGGTGAGGTTTGACCTTAATTTGCCCAAGCAAACTTGTGAGAACCTTCCTAGAGGTTATCAAAGTGTTTTCAAGAAAGAAATGAGAAGAAAATTGAAGTAGAATTGAGTTAAAACTCACTTTTTATGGCTGGAACTTTCTGAAATGTTGCTGAAACTCAGCTGAGTTTGGGAGGGTTTTTGAAGTGTTTGGAGGCTTGTAAAAGTGGGATAAAGGATGGGGAAGTGTTCATTATATAGGAAAGGGATTAGGGTTTCAATGGATTAGGCTTTGGACAAGATTAGTGGGTCATTAACCTTGAAACAAGCCACTAAACCCAGTCCAAGGGGGGCTGTCCACTTTTTATTTTATTTTTGTTAGTTAAATGATATATATTTGTTTATTTGATGCCATTTATTATATAATTAACATATATTAAGGTGTGGCATGGTATTTTTGAAGTATGGACATGATATGCTAGTGTTTACTTGGTAAAAAGAACAAGTTTACAAAAGTTTAATGTCACAAAGTAGATAACAAGGGTGAAATTTATAATGAAGCGTCGAATGATTATAATTTTCGCGATTGAATAACCAAGTATCTTGTATGAATGAATTGCTTTAAGAATTACGATCACACGAGAATTGTTTACAATCTTACTGTCACACCCCGACCACGTGGAACAACAAAACGTGGCGGAAATGTCGGGGAGTGTTGTAACAGAATCATTGTTTCATAACACATGGAAATTGAAATATTGTTTTATTGATTTAATGATCTCATTGTTCTAATACAATCAAATAAGTACAACTATGATCTTCCAAGTTTTAAAGTTGCTAAGGCACGAGTCCATCCTAAATGTAGCATGTATCAACAATCATCTCAAGACAGCACCTGAAACATGTGTAAAAATAGGTACGTCAGCATAAAAATGCCTGTGAGATACATAGGTTTGGTGAAAATAGGATTCATGACTTGTGTTTGAGAAAATGTTTAGTCATGAACCTTGTAACTTGCTTTGTCTTGTAAATCATTGAAAAACGACAAGATTAGATGATATGTATAAATAAGAGAATAATGTATGGTTAAACGGATAACCATGTAAAATGAGTTTGTATAAGATAGGTTGTTTGTAAAACAATGTCTCGTGAAAAGTGTGTTATTTGTAAACAAATAAGTGATAAAATATCACATTTATCCGGGTGTCAAGTTCGTCTCTCTGCTGTACGGAAGTACTGACCTGTTCACGGACTTGCACCTGTGCCCTCATGCATATGAAAATCAAGTTCCTCATCAATAAGTGATTCTATCACATAGGGCTTGTTTTCAAATCAAAATAAGTGAGAATCTCACATCATATACGGTCAAACAGATGATAATCGGTATACTCACCGGTAAGATGAACCCTCGTGCATACCTTGATACGGGAATGTGTCGTGATGTGGATGAACACCGGTCGGTAAGTATAAATCATACCTTAACGTATCCCCTTGCCATAATTACATCTGATAAGTTGAGCTTAAGTGGACAACAATACCGATAATTGTTATAGGATGCTTATCTTAATGTTAATTAATTGAACAACAGGAGTGTTTTGGCATGACCATACACTGATATGATTCTCTTACCCTCGAAACTCACAAAAAGAATGTCTGTATATATTTATTTACTGCTTTCAGTCTTTACATTTGAAAAATTCAAAAATACCAAAAAGATTTTAGGTGTGTTTTAATATAAACTTTATAAAAGCCAAAAAGATTTTATTTCTATTTTATTTTCGATCGTACGATGTTGGAACTCGAGTCTTCGTTGCCTGAAACCTGAACGAAACCCGAATTGACTAAATCTTCATAAACGGTCGAAATTTGCAAGTTTTGAAAGTGGGAAATTAAAATTGACAAATTTGTTAATCTTTCAAGCTGTCGGACGGTAGTTTGTTTGAACATGGTCATACGTGTGTCATTTGTTTATGCTAACTATATTCCAAGCAGTTGTTCTCATTACGCGTTTAGATTTCTTGCATGTGCAGATTCTAAAGGCAAGGAGAACATGGTCGATGACAAGCTTCGGAATGAAGACACGACGTGAAGGCACTCAAGTGATGAAGATGATCGAGTTGCCGCTGACCATCATCAACACCACAAGGATCTCAAGCATTAATGGTCAACTCAGTCACGAGCATAACTCAAGGGGGAGCTTATGTTCAGGGGGAGTTTGTCAACACACTTCCTTCATGAAACGGGGAGTTTGTTGATACACTTTCTGCTTTGAAGACGTGAAGACTTTGAAGATCCTCTGACATAGAAGACATGAAAGATGAACCTCACGAGTAGCGTCCAAGGGGGAGTTTGTTGATACATATTATGTGGACGCGACTTGGCTCGGTTCAACTCGTTTTGGTTCGACCCGGTTAGCTTCGGCTCAAGCCCGACGTCACGACATTCCTCCGTCGTGGGTCCCAGAGTTCGACACGTGAAGCACGGAGCGCCGCGAGCCTGTTCCCGCTGACACATCATCATGACATCATCATGATGATGTCATGATGATGTCATATACTTTGACCAAATGCCTTTACAATGTTTGGAATGAACTTTACGTAAAAGATGGTTGTGATTGGGCCTCTTCATGTGGGCTGATACATCATTGGGCCAACCCTTTAACCAATCGCACAAATGTAGGTCAAAGTTAAGAATGATTTCGGTGGATAAAGTTGACATATATATACACACTGATAAAGAGACAAGGGATGCGGACACAAGGAAAACAAGAAAACAGACAAGTGTTTTCGGTGGTAGACAAGAACCGCACAAGGAAGATATACCCGAGAGATTCAAGTGAGACTTGAGAGACTTGTTAGATAGATGCACACATAGAGAGAGTTTGAGAGCATTCTATCAAAACACACACACACACACTAGAGAGTTTGCAAGTTAGATTTGTAAACATTGTGCTTGTAACCGGAACCTTCATTCGTATTAATACAGTGGTGTTAATCGGTGAATCCTTGTGTGTTTGTGTTTATACTTGTCTCATCCCGGTTTGCTTGCTAGCTTGGATTCCGCACTAGCTAGTGGGTTTGTATAACAAGGTTTAGGTTCGTCATCTTCCGGAAAGGGACCTACAGTATAAAATGTCATATGTCTCAAATTGAAATGATTCAAATAACGCTACGATATGTAATACCACACAAACACTTATATATAGGAAGTACCAGCGGCGTATCCACCATGCTTGTATCATATTACACACGCCTCGTTACTTAATCACTTACTCAACCAAACCCCCAATATAGCATGTTCATGTTTAAACCAATAGTCCAAGGTTATTGTATAACTCAAGTTAAATGTAAACCATGTAATGTATAAACAAAAGTTATGTTTTGTAAAATAATGTAAGGTTAAACGAATAACCTTATAGTAGCATATTCACAGTATACTTTGGATTTGTAAATAACATATTAAAAATATGTTTTGGTTTGTTGATAAAATGCATATGTTGGTTCTGTACAATACCACACATGAGAGTATATCAAACTATACTTTTTGGGAGTATATCAAAATATACTTTAAAGGTGCGATTTAAGAATTCATTCAGACCTAGTGCATCAAACTACACCTTTGAGACTATAAGGATACCACAAAGGAAATCCCTATTTGGATGGAGAAACAAATTGGTTTCAGACATTCCATGACAACAGGAATGGGGTGTCTAGTCCTATAGCGCTATATCATACTACCAATCGGTCTGGTGAACAAAATAAGTACTATTCCAACAATTACTTTTGTAATCTTTGAGAAATCAGTGTTTAAACCATAGATAGTCATTTAGTTTGTCAAAAGATAAATACTAACATATATAATCAATTATACTTTGAAATCATGAAAATAACAGATACGTACACATGCTTCACCCCAAAACAGTTGAAAACAGTAAAAGAGGGGAACTATGTACTCACCTGAGATTGCTTTGAAGTTCTTGTACAACAACCAAATAACGCTAGAGGTCACGGATATCAACGGCACCTAATATAGGTAACTATGTTAATATACCGGACCTAAATCGGAGGATCGGATATTATGCGGGTTCGTAAACCAAACGAGTATGGAGACTCGTGTAATATGGTTTAATCAAAGCCTACATACTAAAATGAAACCTAACCTAAGTGCTTACGACCCATTACGACCCGTTTAGGTAGCTTATGCTACCTTAACGCGTCGTTCGCGTAGAACGCGTTTGGAACGCCTAACATCGTGGCCATAAGGTATAACCTCGGAAGGTTATAGCTATGGTCACCTAATGTGTTTGGTCGGATCCTAATGATCGGCCAAATGGGTCGGGTTCGAAAGTATAAGCGATGGTTTAGATCGCTTACCTTACGACCCTATATATGCACTAAACTAAAAGTGACGAGCTAAGCATGTTAGGACATGCTTAACTAAGTTTAGAAAACAGGTTTGGCACCAAAACAAACGGCTTTGATGCTCACGAGTAGTTTGGTTACAAAATATGCAAGAATGCACATTTTGGCCGAAACTACGACTCGTCACTGAGCCTAGATAACGTGGTAATCAGTAGGTATAGTTACTACGGACTATAACCATCGTGATCACGCTCATGTTATGAAGTTCCATGAACTTCGTGTTGACCATAGGCTGGTCAATGTAGAAAGTCAACGAAACGTTGACTTTCGGACTCGAAAAGCGAATAAAAGAACGAAAGAATACTTACGGAGGGTCCCCGAATGCTAATCTAGATCAAAGAGCTCAGGTATGAAGCAATGGCATCAACTTAGAGCATTTTGATCAGATTTGTGTGGGTTTTACATCAAAGGGGGGGGGTATTTATAGGAAAAGTGGAGCCGTTAGGATCATTTCTTGAATATCGTGCCACGATCCAAGCCGTACACTTGTCACAAAGTTGTGGTGGCTTAATGTGACCCTTGGCTCCTGATTTGGTGAAAGGGCATTGCCCTTTGGGTTGTTTGAAAGGCCAAGTTGTGCAAGAAAGACAAAATTCTGTTACTGAAGGGGCCATGCGGCCCGCATCAGGATTGGACAAAACTCAGGCGGGCCGCCTGGGCCTGTCTGATCTGCATATACTTTCAAAAATGGCAGTTTTGGTCCCTGTTGCGTGTTTAAGCCATTTCCGACACTTCTAAGGCCCGTAAAGCCAACTTTAAGGCCCTAAAATGATGCCTAAACATTGTGGACATGAAACATGCTCGAAAATATGTCGGATTTGGTTCGTTTGGCCGTACGATCGCGATGTTCGGTTAATTACGACGGAATGCGCATAAGCGCGAAAAACGATCCAAATTGCGCGATGAATGGATTTTTCTCATGCCAAACACTAAGGCATAATATAAGGATGCTTACATAAATTTTTGGATCTTCGGATGTATTCAGAATGTATGTTATGCGCGAAAGTGCAAACTTGTGCACTTTTTGACACTTTTAGTCCCTGAATGACCTAAAAGTTTATTTTAGCATACCAAACCCCTCAAAGCCTATTTCTAAGCTATGTAAAGGATATTTATGGTTTGTTTAACTTATGGACATGTTCCGGAATGTTTGTTACAGTTCAAATTGGCATACTTTCGCAGTTTGTCAAGTTTAGTCCCTGTAAGCGAATTAACTGGTTTTTGCCACACCAAAGCCTTCAAAACTTATTTCTAAGTTATGTAAAGGTTATTTAAGGTATGTTAAGTATATGATGGTCTTCCGGAGTATTTGTCGCATTAAACTGAGTACGTTTACGCACTAGTTTGCGTATAATTCCCCAGAAAGTGTTGTAGAGGTTGAAATTGAACAAGAATTGATATGTGCAAAAGATACACATATTTATACACGATCCCAAGTATGAAATACAATATTTCATCGGCTTGGTATTTGTTTGATGGTCGTGGTGACACAGGTGTCACACTTACTAAAAATGGAATGCTGCGAAAAGCGAGGCTTTACAGTCTCCCCTCCTTTAGGAAATTTCATCCCGAAATTTAGGAAGATGCAACGAACAAATGCGGATACTTAGCCTTCATGTCACTTTCGAGTTCCCAAGTAAATTCAGCGCCACGTTTTCTTTCCCATTGAACCTTTACGATAGGAATTCGACTGCGCCTTAATTGCTTGACTCCTCGATCCATGATTTCGACAGGTTTCTCCACGAAGTGCAAGGTCTCGTTGATTTGAAGATCTTCGAGTGGAACTTGAAGTCCTTGTTCGGCTAGACATTTCTTTAAGTTTGAAACGTGGAAGACAGGATCAACGTTGTTGAGTTGTTCGGGTAGGTTTAGTCGATACGTAATATTGCCAATCCTTTTCAGAATCTTGAAAGGACCTACGTAGCGAGGGGCGAGTTTCCCTTTCTTACCAAAACGAACTACCCTTTCCAAGGGGATACCTTGAGAAGTACAAAATCACCTATCTCGAATTCCAAGGGTTTGCGACGCTTGTCAGCGTAACTCTTTTGTCGGCTCCTTGCTTTCAGCAAGTTGTCTCGAACCTGTAAAATCATGTCCCTTGTCTCTTGTATGAGTTCGGGACCAGTGATTTGAGCTTCACCAATCTCGTGCCAACAAATAGGCAAACGACATTTGCGACCATACAATGCTTCTAAAGGTGCCACTTGAATACTCGGTGATAACTGTTGTTGTACGAGAATTCGATCAAAGGCAAGTGCATATCCCAGTTACCACCAAAATCGATTACGCATGAACGAAGCATATCCTCTAAGGTATGGATAGTACGCTCGGTTTGACCGTCAGACTGAGGATGGAAAGCGGTGCTAAGGTTTAGAATAGTACCCATAGCGGATTGAAAGGTTTGCCAAAGACGAGACGTAAAACGACCATTACGATCAGAAATGATGTCAATGGGGATACCATGACGACAAATGATTTCGTCAGTGTAGATTCTAGCCAATTTCTCGACTTTGAAGTCTTCACGAATGGGGAGAAAATGAGCTGATTTGGTCAATCGATCAACGATCACCCAACTACTATCATGACCAGAAGAAATACGAGGGAGTTTGGTGATAAAGTCCATTGCAATACTCTCCCATTTCTAGACAGGAATTGCTGGTTGTTTGAGCAAGCCAGAGGGACGTTGATGTTCAGCTTTAACCTTTGAACAAGTGAGACATTTACCAACGAAGGTGGCGATATCTTTCTTCATTCCAGGCCACCAATAGGACGTACGCATATCTTGGTACATCTTATCAGCACCAGGGTGAATGGAATATCTCGATTTGTGTGCCTCCTTCATCAGAAAGTCTCGAAGGTTATTACGATTAGGAATCCAGATGCGATTGAGATAGTATAGGATACCATCGGATTTAGACTTAAGATCTTCTTCAACACCACCTCGTATCTCGAGAGAGAGACTACCCTCGTTAATAGAGGCATATTGAGCTTCGCGAATGCGGCTTTGAAGATCATTAATGAGTTGGAGACAACGAATACCCTTAACATGAGTTTTACGACTAAGTGCGTCGGCTACTACATTCGCTTTACCTGCATGGTAGCGAATTTCGCAGTCGTAGTCGTTTAACAACTCTACCCAACGATGTTGACGCATGTTCAGTTCCTTTTGGTTGAAGATGTGTTGAAGGCTCTTATGGTCGGTGAAGACCACACACTTAGTACTATAAAGGTAGTGTCGCCAAATCTGCACCAAGTTCAAGGTCGCGCGTAGTGTAGTTTTTCTCATGTATTTTGAGTTGTCTTGATGCGTAAGCGATAACCTTGTCTCGTTGCATAAGGACACAACCAAGGCCAAGGTTTGAAGCATCGCAATACACGACGAAGTCGTCATTACCATCAGGAAGAGCTAGGATAGGAACATTTCACAACATGTCCTTGAGCAAAAGGTTTCTCTTTTTGGGTCAAGGAGGTAACAGGAATGGCGTTCTTCGAGAAGTTAGAAATGAAACAACCATAATAGCCAGCTAAACCAAGAAACGAACGAATTTCAAACGCAGACTTAGGTGCAATCCAGTTCTTCACAACTTCGATTTTAGCAGGGTCAACGTGAATACCAAGTTTGTTGACGGTATGACCAAGGAATTGAACCTCTTTTAACCAAAATTCACACTTGGAGAATTTGGCGTAAAGACGTTCAGCGCGTAAAAGCTGAAGGATAAGATGCAAGTGTCGCTCATGCTCTTCCTGAGTCTTAGAGTTGAGGAGAATATCGTCGATGAGGATGATCACGAAACGGTCTAAGTACGCTTTGCACACGCGGTTCATCAAATCCATGAAGACAGCAGGTGTGTTGGTCAAGCCAAAGGGCATGACCACAAACTCGTAACGACCATAATGTGTTCGAAATGCGGTTTTGGGTATATCTTTTTCGAGGACTCGAAGTTGATGATATCCAGAACGGAGATCGATCTTTGAAAAACGGGCCGCGCCTTGTAATTGATCGAAGAGATCGTCAAGGCGAGGAAGAGGATATCGGTTCTTGGCAGTAAGCTTGTTGAGCTCACGATAGTCAATACATATGTTGTCAAAAGCGCAAAAAGCACGCGCCTAGGCGCCTGGGCGCAGCGAGGCGCAGCTATAGCGCCTGGTGGCAGCCTAGGCGCAAAAATGGGTTTTTTTTTTTGAAAAAAGCGGTCTGAGGAGCAGGAAAGGCGCACAAAACGCCTGAGGCGCATCGCAAAAAAAAGGGAAAAAACGAAAAAAAACTGGAAAAAACGAATCTGGGTATAAAAAACTGCCTCACGCGGGCCCGGGTTTTTCGGAGCTGCATTCGTGTCCGCAGGTGCGGGCACGCACGAGTTCAACCAAATTCCAGCTCAGAAACTCATTTTTGCACCCCCCCTGCGCGCGGGTAGGACTTGTAGTAAAACATGTCATAAAGCTACAATAGAGTAGTAAAGGCTTTACCTTATAAACAACCACTCACTTTGTTGCCACACCAATGTGGGACAAAGTATTTACCACCTTTTGAGACTTTTATTCACACACCCAAAACTTACAACATATAAATCCTGAACTTTTGCTACCAACCATGATCATAAATGACATATTTAATAGTTTTTTTAATTTTATATGTGAAATCTTATTTATTTTCAAAGCATAACATATTTTTTATATTTTTTCTATATGTGCGCTTTTCTTAAAAAAGCCCACGCTTTTTTGCGCCTAGGCTCCGGGCGAGGCCGATGCGCCTCGCCTACGCCTTGCGTCTTTGACAACATAGGTCAATACACATTCTAAACGATCCATCTTTCTTTTTGACGAACAAAACGGGAGTGCCCCAAGGAGAAGTACTAGGGCGTTTAAAGCCTTTATCAAGAAGCTCTTGAAGTTGGCTCGAAAGCTCTTGCATCTCAGAGGGTGCTAAACGGTAAGGAGACTTTGCGACAGGCGTAGCACCAGGCACTAAATCGATTCGAAACTCAATAGAACGAGCAGGAAGCGGACCAGGAAGATCATCGGGAAACACATCAGGAAAATCACGTACAACAGGAACGTCAATCATGCTTGGGCCTTTGTCCTTCTTTTCCATAATGTGGGCAAGAAAGGCGAAGGTACCCTTGCGCAAGCACTTGTTCGCTTGAATACACGACATAAGCTTGAGACCTTGAGAAGGTTTCTCGCCATAGAAGTGTAGAGAATCACCATTGGGAAGAGGAAGGCGTATGAACTTTTCAGAACAAACAACTTCAGCATGAACTCGCCTAAGCCAGTCCATACCTACTATGACGTCGAAACTACCCATTTGCATAGGTATGAGGTCAATGCGAAACATATGATCGTTAAGAATCAAGGAACACTTTGAAAGGACGGAATTGACAGCGACAGATTTACCATTAGCGACTTCGACACCGAATGATCTAGGCAACTTAAAGCGTTTACACTTAAGCAAAGATTCGAATTCTAAAGATACAAAACTTTTATCGGCGGCAGTATCAAATAAACACGAAGCATAAACATGGTTCATAAGGAACGTACCAGTAATAACGTCGTTTGCGTTCTAAGCCTGAGCAGTGGTGAGGAGGAAGGCTCTGCCTCGAGCTAGTTGTTGAGGCTGATGCTACTGTTGCGGTGGTGGTTGATTGCGTTGAGGACAAACATTGGCGAGATGGTTGAGGTTGCCACACTTAAAACATGCTCGCACAGGAGCAGCTTGAGGTTGAATCTGGTTAGGAGCGGGGTTGGCAACAATAGCTTGATGTTGGTTGTTTTGGGGTTGTGGGATGTTTCAGCATCGGTCAGCAAAATGACCAAACCTATGATAGTTGGCGCATTTGCGGCATGGTACGGTGGTAGGATGATGGTATAAACAGGTAGTACACTAGGGACGAGACCCAGTGTAGGCTCGTTTTGGTAGTTCGTTGGTTGCGGGGGTAACGACGGCTATTGCTTGGATAGGTTGAGGGTTTGGCGGAGTGATGACCGCTCAATTTTGGCTTGAAGCCTTCCGCTTCTTGCCTCGGTTTTTCTTGGGTTGGGAGGATGAAGGTTCAACAGTGATGGTGGTATCGGCGATGGCTTAGTCCGCATTCTTCGCTGAAACCTTGTCGTAGGTTCCATGAAGAACACAGTTGTTGTTAAGCTCAGTGGCTATATTGAGGCATCTTCAATGGTTTTGGGGCAAGCGGAGGCAACATGGTTAACCAAGGAGGGTGCAAGACAACGAATAAACTTGGCTATAGTTTTGGGGACGGTGTCGACCTGTCCAGGACAGAGGACGCTAAGTTGCTTGAAGCGCGTAATCAGACCATCCATGTCGCTCCCCTTCTGCGTTAGGTTCCAAAATTCGTTCTTAAACTTTTGGAGCTCGTGAGGAGGACAAAAGTGGTCCTTCATAAGCTGCTTAAGCTAGTCCCAAGGTAAGGCGTGGGCTACATCATTCCCCCTTTTGTTTCGCTCAGAGGTTCACCATTTGAGTGCTCTCAAACGGAATACCCCCGTTGCATTCAGGGTTCGTAGGTAATCGGGGCATCCACTTTGCAAGAAGGTGAGTTCGATTGCGTCGAACCAATTCATCATGGCTGTGGCGCCATCCTTGCCAGTAAACTCAAGAGGTTTACAGGCCATGAATTGCTTGAACTGGAACGTCGATTTAGGCGTTTCCACCTTCGAATCAACCGAACCATGGGGAGAGTCGGGGTTAGGCTGAAGCTTGCTCACGATGTCTGGTATGACTTTAGCCATCTGCTTGGCCATGAATTTCATACAGTCCTTTTTTGACATCGTGTCGGAGTTGGCGGTGGATGTCGAATCTTTCTTCGATTTGGAGTCGGAGGTGGGTTCCATCTTTAACTTGTTCTTCTTCTTCGACACAGTGTGGACGACATCTAAGAATCAAAAGAGAAGGAAAGGATGAGACTTGATCATAAATTCAAAATAAGTTTTGCATGTATAAGCATGTAAGCATGACATATTACGTATTATCCACATAATTAGCATGAATTTAACAACTATTCAACAAGTATAAACACGTATGAATGCGTAAAAAGAGTATAAATTTAGTTTGTTCACGAGAATTATTATTGATTTTGATTGCGAGAGGCGTGCGAATTGTGTAACGGTTTTGAAATGAACAAGGTAACAAGTATAAAAAAATCACATAAAAATTGAGATAACATAAAAGAGAGGCTCATAAAACATAGGATTGTTTCGGGTTGAGAAATGTCGACTTTTCCAAAGTGAATCGAAAGTCCTTTCAAATTAGAGAAACATGCTTTGGCCTATAGGTAAGATACGCTCGTCGAGAAGCGATTAACGGTATCTTACCCTTCCAGTTACTACACGTCTCTAATCGATCGAAACAATCGAAACTTTGGCGAGATTGAAAATCGAGGAATGGGACTTAATCGACAAGATGCGGGTTTCACCCCTAACTTGACGATTTCGTACCCTAATGTGGTTGGTACTCGTCGGGTCAAAATATAATTTCGACACTTTGACGAGGGTCCACTAGAGTTTGAATTGGAAATTTACCATTAAGATGTGGATTTCACTCCTAACTTAATGGTGTAATTTCGTGCAAAATAAAGAATAAGCGTATTGAGAGTCGTTTACCAAATTGTGGGTTTCACGCCTATTTTGGTAAACTCGTCTCGTTTGTATTACGGGTGTCTTCAAGTCTTCAAGTGTATTGTGTAAAATGTCTTAGGAAAGACATTATGTAAGTATTAAGACCAAAAATAAGAGAAAGAAGCTAGGTAGGAAGAATAAACATTTTAAGCATGTAACAAGATTGGTCAAAAATAAGGTACCTACTATAGACTAGGTCGAACATGGAAATTCTACCTAATTCCATATAGTTATGGCTCTGATACCAATCTGTCACACCACAACCAATGGCGAAATCATCGGAGTGGGACAAAGATAGATTGCTCATTACACATAATACTATTGCGACGATATTTAATTCAAAATTAATTTCATATCATAATAAAATTGTCAAGTACAACATGAAAATCAAATACAACATCAAAAACAAAACAACAAGTTCAACAATTTAAGTACAAATTCTAGTAATTTCAAGTGCGTTTCTAGTGTCGTCCCTACTAGATTTCATCGTATTCAACATCATCAACCTGCAACATGTTAACAAAATATAGTTCAACACAAAAATGTATTGGCGAGTACACAAGTTTAAGTATAAGTATAAAAGTTTTAAAACGAATCCACATGGAAACTTAGGTTATTCAAGATCAACATAACATGGCATGCAATATTTCTAGTCAACTCTTTGTTTACGCAATAAAGAATGAAATTTAACATGACCTCTCGTTCACAGGTGGTGCGTTAATCCTATAGCGCTATACATGTTAAATGGAGGCTCGTATAAAGCTAATGACTATATTATCACATAAGAATCACCCAAGTATATGCATCAAGTATAACAACATAGTATTCATGTATTTGGATTGTTTTCGTGCATTTGCATAAAGAATAAAGTATTTGTAATTTTTTATAAGGTTAACATATTGCACACAAAAGTGTTAAAATGAAAATGGGTCAAGTGTACTCACGCTTTTGCAAGCTTCCACTTGTTAATCCGTGAGGAGTTTGTTGGTTGTTGGAGGATGAAACACCAAGTCCTTCTACACGAGGAAACGTAGGTGTATGAGTATTTGGAAGATAACAGGAGATTAGGAATTCAGAATTTAAAGTATATCGTAAGTAAGTATATGAGAAAATAACCATCTAGCACCTAATACTCGTTTTTGACACTATGAAACCCATAGGGGTTGGAATGTTTTCATGGGTTAAAGTACCCATTAGAATCGTAACGAGTACTAAGTTCTTAGATGATGTAACTTAGTATTTTGACAAATAACCATTAGGTTATCATCAAAGGTTCGGTTACTATAAGTGTTATATATTCTATATAGTATAATTTATAAGTTCTAGTCCATCAAGTATAAAAAGATTATCATATAAGTCATGCATAGAGGTAGGAAGATAAATCTTCCATTTTAAAACCTCTTTTGTATTCACCAATGCACAAGTTGCCATGAGACAACAAGGATGGTCCTGAATGGATTATTATTACGGAAATGAAATACACACTAGCTAATAAGGAATACATCAAGTGATGTGTGGATTTGTAAGTAGGATAGCCCAAGCTATCCAAATAATCACACATATTCAAGTTCAAGACTTGTTCATCACTTGTGGGTTATAACCCTTTTAAAAACAGAAAGTTTAGAGGATTAAAACCTCTGAATTTGTATGTTACAACCTTGTTTTTAAGCACACATAATCATAGTCTTGATTAGTGGCATAAGGACAAAGGAATGTATAAGAAAACATGAGTTTTCTTAAAAAACATGAGTTTTCTTCAAAAACATGAAGATAAAAATGAGCAGAATTTAAGTGCACTTTGGACCTAAAAAATGGTGAGGTTTCACCTTAGTTTTCCCAAGCAAACTTGTGAGAACCTTCCTAGAGGTTATCCAAGTGTTTTCAAGAAAGAAATGAGAAGAAAATTGAAGTAGAATTGAATTAAAACTCACTTTTTATGGCTGGAACTTTCTGAAATATTGCTGAAACTCAGCTGAGTTTGGGAGGATTTTTGAAGTGTTTGGAGGCTTGTAAAAGTGGGATAAAGGATGGGGAAGTGTTCATTATATAGGGAAGGGATTAGGGTTTCAATGGGTTGGGCTTTGGACAAGATTAGTGGGTCATTAACCTTGAAACAAGCCACTAAACCCAGCCCAAGGGGGGCTGTCCACTTTTTATTTTATTTTATTTTTGTTAGTTAAATGATATATATTTGTTTATTTGATGCCATTTATTATATAATTAACATATATTAAGGTGTGACATGATATTTTTGAAGTATGGACATCATATGCTAGTGTTTACTTGGTAAAAAGAACAAGTTTATAAAAGTTTAATGTCACAAAGTAGATAACAAGGGTGAAATTTATAATGAAGCGTCGAATGATTATAATTTTCGCGATTGAATAACCAAGTATCTTGTATGAATGAAATGCTTTATGAATTACGATCACACGAGAATTGTTTACGTGTTAATTTATGATACGAACTATGTTAATAAACGTGTGTATGAATCGATGTATAAACATGTATAAGTAATGTATATTCCACATAAAGATCAATTTCATTACGATCGAAGTCTCGGATTTACAACGATTCAAGATGAGATATGATTACAAAGGAACGAGTTTCCGAAAATAGAATTACGATACAATCTTACTAAAAATGGAAAGCTGCGAAAAACGAGGCGTTACAGTTACAAAGAGTGAATTACAAGTTCTGTCCTTTATCAATATACCAAATATCAGGCGGTGTCATTTTTCTTTAAAATTGATAAGTTTTGTACTTAATGTTTTAAAATACTTCACGTTATGCCCTTTAGCCTTAACCCAGTTTATTTTTACTGTTAAATTTGATCATGTGACTTGCATATGAGGACAAATAAGTCATTTTACCCACTATCCCCATTTCCCATTTTCCCCCAATTTATAGTTTTATACACATTCATCTTTTTCTTCTTCTCAAGGAAACCCACACACGCTCACACAGTCACACTTTCCTCTGGTCGCCCTCTCTATTCCGACAACTACAGATATGTGGGTGGATGACGATGGTGTTATGGGTGGAGATAATGGCATGCACTTACCAAGGTAGCTGCCGTCCGTCAGCTCCATCTCTTAGTCATCTTCTTAATTAGTTAGTACATTTATACGATTGCACATATAGTGTTTGATGAAATGCCATTGGTTACTTTGAAAGGAATATGAAGTATTCTGTCAATTTTAAATGCCATTAGTTTAGAAATTGATCTTAAAATATTGTAGCAATTAAACCCAAGCGATATGCAGGTGGATGGTGATAGTGTTATGGTGCGGTTGCAGCGATGGGGCCGGTAGGGGTGTTGGTGGTGGAAGGAGGTGATCGTGGCGGTGCAAGGAGGTGATGGCGGTGGTGGAAATAGGTGGTGGTGCTGGAAGTACAGAAGGAGTGATGGAGTAGAAAGAGAAAGTATTTGTTTAGAGATGGAGTAGAGAGAGAAAATGTTTGTTTGGAGGGAGAATGAGGTATATAATTTTGTTATAATTTTTTTAGATGTTTTTTCTTAAACAATATGGTAAAAAGACAATTATACCCTGATGTGACTTGCATATGAACAAATTTAACTGAAAAAATAAACTAAGTTAAGGCTAAAGGCCATAACGTACCATTTTAAAACATTAAGTACAAAACTCATCAATTTTAAAGACAAAGGACATCACTTGAAATTAAGTATATAGATAAAAGACAAAACTAGCAATTTCCTCTATTACAAACAAATGACAGATAAACAGGTAACAAATTGCACTGCAGCCCTCTTTTAAATTGCAAAATCTATCCACGAATCATCTCTTAGGCCATCCGTAGTCATAAAGCCCCTTGTGGGGCGTTATGCGACACGTGTCGTGCCACGTCACACGGGGGCTTTATGGGGCGTTATATCACTAGAGCCCGTAGTCATAAAGCCCCTACCCATCATTACCTAAATATTAATTTTCAATTTTATTAATTAATTATAAAAACCTTAACTGAATTTGATTGGTCCATTTTTGAAAAGAACATCCATAGCGGCGCCATGGATATAGCGCTGCATCCCTTTTTTTTGTTCATAGCGCCGGTGGGGGCGGTGTGGGCGGCGCCATAGCGGCGCTATGGCCCTTGGCCGCGCCCCACTACGCAAGACCTTAAGGATTGATAAATTACCATCCACACAACGCAGCTAGTTACACCCCACAACTAAAATCTTCCATATTTGTTGTCATTTCCTAAACCTTCGTTCGTGTTACTATGTCCCCCTGTCTGATGAAAAACTCAATCAAGTACTGCTAGAAAGCAAACAAAAACAGACAACTCACTTCTCAACTCTCTTTCCCACTCCACTCAACTATGCACACCCTACCCAAACCCTTCCACCACCACCACCACCACCACCACCACACCACCTTCTCTCTCATCCTCATCCTCACCCTCTCACTCCAAACCACACTCTCCACCACCCCTCCAAACGACGCCGTTTCCCTCCTCAAATTCAAACAAAGAGCCGACACCACCAACACCCTACTCTACACCCTCACCGACCCACTCAACCACTGCCAATGGCAAGGCGTCAAGTGCGTCCAAGGTCGAGTCGTCCGGCTCGTCCTCCAAAGCCACGGCTTGACCGGCATCTTCGCCGACCACACATTGTCTCAACTCACCAACCTACGTGTCCTGAGCCTCCGTAACAACTCCCTAACCGGCTCCATACCAAACCTCTCACCCCTCATCAACCTCAAGACCCTGTTTCTTGACCACAACACGTTCTCCGGCTCCTTCCCGGTTTCACTAACCTCACTCCACCAGCTCCAGTCACTTAATCTAGCTCGCAACAATCTCTCCGGTTCAATACCGGTTCAACTTAACTATCTAGACAGGCTCATTATTCTCCGGCTGGAATGGAACCGGTTCACCGGCTCCATTCCGGCTCTCAACCTAACCGTTCTCCAGGCTTTCAACGTCTCTGCCAACAACCTCACCGGTCCGGTGCCGGTGACGCCGGCGCTTTCGAGATTTGACATTTCCTCTTACTTGCTAAACCCTAGCCTCTGCGGGAAGATTGTTAACAAAATTTGTGATTCGAAGTCTCCGTTTTTTGATGCTGCTTCCGGCGGTGGTTCTGGTGGTTCCGGTGGTACGGCTCCGGTGCCGGTGGTGCAGAACGGTGAATCGGAAGGTCTGGTTGTGTCTCCGCCGGCTACGCGGCGGCATAAGCGAGTCGGAATAATCCTAGGGTTTATAATAGCGGTTTTAACTGTTGTAGCAGTTGTTTTATTGATTTTCGCGATTTGGAATCAACGAAGTTATCGAAATCGAACGAAATCAGTTGCGTTTAGCTCCGATGCAGAAGACGAAACCGGAACCGGCAACCGTAACGGAAACGGTAACGGTTACGGAAACGCGGTTGTTGCGATTTCAGCGAACAATACGGTTAACACAGTGCAAATTGTTAACAAACAAGTTGAACTTAAAGATCAGAAGGTGCAATTACCTGAACATTACCGTGAGAGAAGCGGAGATTTGATATTTTGCGACGGCGATACGGCGGTGTACGGACTGGAACAGCTGATGTCAGCATCGGCGGAGTTGTTAGGAAGAGGAACGATCGGGACGACGTACAAAGCAGTGATGGATAACCAGGTGACGGTGACTGTGAAGAGGCTTGACGCCGGGAAGACGGCGGTCACGTCCGGTGAAGGTTTCGAGAAGCATCTGGAGGTGGTTGGGAGGCTTAGGCATCCAAATTTGGTTCCGGTCAGGGCTTACTTTCAGGCGAATCAAGAGAGGCTTGTTATTTATGACTATCAAGCAAATGGCAGTTTGTTTAACCTGATTCATGGTGAGTTCACTGTTGTTTTGAACCCGGTGTTTCGTGTGAGTTCACTCACTGAGTTTGACTCGGTTACTTAAAAGCCTGTGAACTTTATTGGAAAAGTGGAGGGGCATGGGTTCACTGGCAAGTGTGTTGACTAGTAATCATGAAGTCATCGTGACTGGGGTGATCTTGATCAGTTTGGTTATTGGTTTTAACCGATGCTTCGTTGTTTAGATTTAGAATTTGATAACCGATCGGTTGTGGTTATAAAAGGGTTGGAAAATTTGGTTATTGAAAACAAATGTTCGATTAATTTGGTTTTTTTGAAAAGATGGTTCGGTTAAATCGGTAACCGTAAGAAGAAATGACAACTAATATGTTACTTGTCATATAACAACTTTTCCGACATATTAACATTTTATCATAACCATAGTTATTAAAGCGAGCGCCCAGGCGCGCCTAGGCGCAAATAAGGCCCCGGGCCCAACAAATCGCCCTTAGTGCGCCTCACGCCTTTAATAACTATGGTCATAACTGAACCATAAAAGCAGTTATAAAAAAAGCATCGCATATTTCAGTTAGGTAATTCGGTTTTTTTGTGCTCACCCCATTCATGATAGATAACGGGGCAAAAGATCAAATACAAATAATCTTAACATACTAAACATACAAATTGAAGGAAAACCCAAAAAGACAAGGTGACATTTTTGTAATTACCACCAACTATCAAAGTTACAACAAAAAATACCTAAAAAAACACAAATTTTTTTTTTAACATTTTTTATTAAAAAATCGCTACATTTCGTTAGCAAAAAAAAAAAAAAAAATTTTTTTTTGCTGCTACTAAAAGTAGCGATTTTTTAATAAAAAATGTTAAAAAAATAAAATAAAATAATTTGTGTGTTTTTTTTATTTTTTTAGATTTTTTAAGGTTTTTTGGGGGGGTGGGGGGGTTAGGTTTTTTTAGGTTTTTGGGGGGGGGGGGGGGGGGTTAGGTTTTTTTTGGGAGTGGGGGGAGTGGTTAGGTTTTTTTAGGTATATTTGTAGAGTAACTTTGATAGTTATTGATAATTACAAAAATGCCACCTTGTCTTTTTGAGTTTTCCTTCAATTTGTATGTTTAGTATGTTAAGATTATTTGTACAAGAACTTTACCCTAGATAACGGTTGGGATAAAAATGAGTTATGAGTATTTTGGACGGCTTAATCTTATTGGTGCATTTTATATATTTAATGACATGAACAGGGTCAAGATCAACAAGGGCAAAACCATTGCACTGGACATCCTGTTTGAAGATTGCTGAAGATATAGCACTAGGCCTTGCTTACATCCACCAAGCCTCCAGACTCATTCACAACAACCTAAAATCATCCAACGTCCTACTCGGTCCCGACTTTGAGGCTTGTCTCACCGACTACTGCCTCTTGGTCCTTGCGGACCCCACATGTATGGATGAATCCATTCCCACGGGTTACAAAGCCCCGGAATTAAGAAAATCGTACAACCGGGCCACGACCAAATCTGATGTTTATGCTTTTGGAGTCCTTTTGTTAGAGCTTCTATCGGGTAGGCCTCCTTCCCAGCATCCACACCTAGTCCCCGAGGATATGGCTGAATGGGTGAGTGCAATGAGGGAGAATGATGACATGCCACATGATAATAGGCTAGGAATGCTTGTTGAAGTAGCAGCTGTTTGTAGCATGACATCACCCGAACAAAGGCCCGTAATGACACAAGTTTTGAAGATGTTACAAGAGATTAAGGAGACTGCCTGTATGACCACCGACAATGATTACACGTATAATGTATATTCATAACCGCTAAGCATGAGAAGAAGCTACAAGGAAATGGCTACATTATTGTCAATTGTGGTTATACTTTTGGACATGCAACCACAGAACGATAGTGAGAAGTCAACGCTTTTTGTACAATCTGCTGCTGGTCCAGAGGAGAATGCTGGTTATTCGTGAATCCATACGTGTCATCTACCGTCGGTAAGCTGCTGTGAAGATTAAGTATTGATATTTAAAGTAAGATCCTACAGTTTCTGTTATATATACACTCTTATCTTTATTCCTATGTTTTAATCAGTCATAACTCGTATTTAAATTCGTACTTGTCTACATCGAGGAGACTCGTGGCAGTTAGGAGATTTAAAAGACAGTAAAATCATGTTTGAGATAAGGAAATACATACATTGTTCGAATCCCGTTTCTTTGGGATTGAACTAAATGATACAAAATTTTGCTAACCTTCACCAATTGAAAAAAAAAAACTATTTACAAATAATATTCTACTAAAAACTTAACAAATCAGTTATCCAGCTACCTTTTTTTCGGTTTTCTTTTGATCCTAACTCTGATGCAATGTCTCCTTTAAATTTGTAACATGTATGTTTAACCTCAATTATCTCTGTTCCTCTTCACCTTAAAACCTCTAACAAGATTGATTGTTCCAAGTAAAATCATAAGATAAAACCATCATCCCGATCGGCCTGATGGAAATTGAACATGTTATGATAATTTAGGTTAAAGTTGATGATACAATATCGGATGCTACTGTAACGGTATAATACAATAAATCAGTTTAATTTGTTGGAAATTTCCAGTAAATTTATTAATTTATTTGATCATGTGGCAGCCGTTTTAGTCGATATTTTTCTAGTTTGGCATTTGTGAACAAAAGGAAGAAAGATAACCAACCTTAAAGAGGTAGAAGCTAGCAAGGAGAAGACTACTCATGTGGTTGGACCAAGCCTGAGAGACAAATCTTGACCCTTTAATGTATCGTCACTGTTTCTGACCTGATCGCTGGTTTTGATCAGGTTTGACAGCTTCCACGGTTTCTGCCACTTCCACTTGAACTGTATCAGCCATTCATCATGACTTCGCCTCCACCTCGAGATTTTTCCCTTCTGTTCACCGAGTGGCAACTTTTTCATCGACACATGTGCCATTGGTATCATCTGTACCAACCAAAATTAGTAGTTATAGACTCATATCCACTCTTTGGTAACATGTAATCCAAATCTTGACAGACGAAACGTTCACCTTTTGTGTTTGTTTAAAAGCCACTTTGAGTGGCCTATTGCAGATTCCTGCTTTAGAGTCAAGTTGCCTTGATTCTGGGAACGGCAATGGAGATTCCAAACCCATATCTGCGAAAATATCTAACGAAGTTGTAGCCCTTCCCTGTTACAATTCGAGTAATTAATAAAAGACAATTAGGAAGTCGGTTTGTTTAGCCATAAAGCTAACGAAAAAGAAATGAACATGGTTTTCTACCTTTAGAGGAGCAGAGCCGATTGTAAGAGGTTGCAGCTCTAATCCTTTTGATCTCTTTGAAGGCGTCTTATCCCTTGCGGTTTTCACACCTCGTTCTTCGATTTCCTTCAACTTGTTTGTTAGCGAACTTGATTTTTGGATAGAGGCTGTTTGTGTTGAACCAGCATGTCTGTCCTTGGCTTCATATTCCTTTTCCAACAACCGGCGTCTGGTAGTACAAACATATTTGTATTTTGTAGGCAAAAGAAAATTAGAATTCGCGGTAATGTACTTATTTTTACCTTGCCTCGATAGCGATACTGAATAAGTGCTGAAGCAATTCCTTTGCATCTCCTAGAGAGTGTAACGCTTTCCATCTTCCAGCAGAGGCAGGATCGTGTCCCCGCCCTGCCTCTTGAATCTGCGAAGATAGCTTAGAAAGAGCTTCCGTAGAAGATTTCACCTTGCTTTCAAGTGAAACAATCCTAACCGCTCGCGTGTTTGGTGACAATGAAGGCCCTCTTACACCAAAAACCATATTCAACACCATTACCCAGTATGCAACATATTTTGAAAACAAATTTATATATACCTCTGAGGTGCGGGTCGTCCACGAGAAGAAGCTCTATCCTGCTGTTTCAGAAAACTCAAGTCCTCCTTAAGTTTTGCATGGCTCAAAGTTCGATTTTCATGGTCCATGCGGAGTTTATACACATGCATTAGTTTGTCAAGTTCATTATCAAGCCATCTCTTCAAAGTTTTGATCTACAAATGGAATATGATTAAAACTTTTCTTAAAAGAGATGATATATTAGCGGGAACAGAAGGTTTACAGTTACCTGTCCGGACCGGTTTTGTCCTCTTGGTTGACCTAAAAGAGAGAGAGAGAGAGAGAGAGAGAGAGAGAGAGAGAGAGGTGAGATAATGAAGTTAGTACAAGTAGGAGAGAGGGTTGTGGACAAAAGTTATATTGAGATAATTATTTACCAGTAGTTTCACGGCGTATGGTTTGCTTTGTGGTTAGCTTTTGTGATTTAAGCAACTCTTTTAGCTTTTTGGTAGCTCTTTCAGCTTCTTCTGTTTTCCTTTGAAGAACCTGTAGTGAAAGAGTGAGGTGACAGGACGTCAGGATTTCATAGGGTTTATAATAATCGTCGATATGATATCAATAAAGATATCTTGAATCTAAGGCACATTTATAAGTAATATTATACCCTTACCTGTGCTTGGCGTTGGTATAGAGCTTGCAATTTCTGCAATTCAACTTCACTTTTCCTGCTATCTTTCTTTAACTGCTTAGAAAAAAACAAAGAATTACTTTGAAAATTCTTGATAAGCCCTGATGACGGAATATATCACCTGCAGCATTTGCTTCTCATGATCGGCCTTCCATTGCCGATATTGCTCTTCATCTTGTTTCACCTTCTGCTGTAGCTGTACCTGTAATACCAAGAAACTTAAACTAACCACTGAGAACTTCATGAAACTGTAACCGACGTTTTCTTCAGAAATTACCTTTTGGGACTTGATACCACGCAGCTCATCTTGTAGTCGTTTCTTTGCATCATGACATTTTTGCTTTACAAGTTCAATCTCTTGTTCATGTTTCGCCTCCAAATCTGTAATCTGTATAGCGGCTTGATTAAATAAGTTAGCAGATGGTTAAAAAGGAAGTCCATGTCAGCATGATAATGAGGATCACAATCACCTGCCTCAGGATTCTGAGCATTCATCGTTTGCACCTCCGCAGCTTCAAGACGTGCAATTTCTTCGCGCAACCTATCGCGTTCTATCTGCAGTGATCTCTTGTCTTCCTCTAGTGCTATGATTTTCTCCCTTGATTGTCGCTCGCGTGCTTCCACATCAGGAGATCCACGAAGCTTCATCTCAGGCTGCAAGTAACCCAATAAAAACAGCTTTTTTACACTGAATTACATTAGTATAGATATAGACACATAGATTGTTAAAAGGTTATCAGTAAATTCACTAAATTGTCATTGTAAAGGGCAACTGAGCGTACGTTAGCATCTGTGTCATGAAGATCCACAACCACACATTTGCTGCGATAATCATTCGTCTTTTGAACTAGTTCTGAGTTAGAAACCTCCACAAAAGCATATTCGCTGCGATATTCATTCATCTTTTGAACAAGTTCTGAGTTAGTAGCCTCCACACGTGCACTTTTGCTATGATATTCATTCATCTTTTCAACGAGTTCTGAGTTGGTAGCCTCTAGCCGGTCAATTTTTCTTTTAAGATCCTACAAGCAAGTATTTTGACACCACAAGATGACGTAGACGTGTTAAGCGGGAAATACTGTCAGGAAGACACGCATATATAATACCTGCACTTCAACAAGTTCAGCTTCCTTCCTGTGAGAAAGTTCGGCCTGCAACAATCTTAACTGCTGCCTCAACTTATGTGTGTCAGCAGGAAATACTTCTTTTTGGATCTGCCAAAAGCTCCATTAGGCATGTGAGCAAAACCATAGCTCAAAGGAAATTTAAGTGAAGGAAAAAGATATTTACCGAAGCTTTGTTCTGAATGTTGCGAGCACGATTAGCATACTTGAGAGTATTAAGAGTTTCCTCTGCGTTATAATCAGCAGGGCTGACGCACGCTAAAAGTAAACCGCACTTGTTATGTAAAAAGTAACAGTTTTCTGATCATGGGAATATAGGATAGGGATGAGACATAATAGGGTTAGGAAGATAGATACCTATCATGACAGTTTTACAATTGCCACCAAGTGAAGCCTGTAATAACCGCGTAAGTTTACTGTCTCGATAAGGTATATGCAGTCCCTCTTTTCGTTTTTTGTCGTCTCCTAGTGCACTGATGACATTCCCTAGTGCAAGAAGCCCCTTATTGATTTGAATTCCTGTTTCATTAGAAGAAGATGAAACCAAGAGAGAGATCTGCTATCGAACATGGTTGTACAAATCCCGCCTAGGCTCCGATTAATCACTAATAGGAGGTTTACCGAGTAATGGACGATTAATCGCTAGACGGTCAACGGTGATCTATGAAGCACGGGGACGGCTGTTATCATCGAGTACTTGTCCCGGGGATGGTTTGGGGACGGAAACGCCATGGGGACGTTCCCCAAACGTTTCCGGGAAAATGGGGACGGCCATTTGAAGTTTATAAATTATTGCATAAAAAGTATAAAACTAACATTATAAGTATATATATAAATTATAGAGTTAAATGCCATTTTAGTCCCTGTGGTTTGGGCCATTTTGCCAGTTTAGTCCAAAGGTTTCATTTTTAACCTGTGGGTCCAAAAAGGTTTCACAGTTGCCATTTTAGTCCACTGGGTTAACTTCATCCATTTTTTCTGTTAACGAGAAGGCCAATTTGGTCATTTTGTATGTAATTCTGTTAACTAAAAGAGCAATTCAGCCATATAAAATGACCGAATTGGCCTTCTCGTTAACAGAAAAAACGGATGAAATTAACCCAGTGGACTAAAATGGCAACTGTGAAACCTTTTTGGACCCACAGGTTAAAAATGAAACCTTTGGACTAAACTGGCAAAATGGCCCAAACCACAGGGACTAAAATAGCATTTAACTCTAAATTATAAATAGCTATTTTTTAATATTTTTTGCCGTACCAGTATCTTGGATTTTTGAGTTTTGTCGTTCCTCGTATCCGTATCGTCCCCGTACCCATTCCCGTGCTACATAGTCGGTGATTCTATTCCGGCCAAATTTTGACCGAGCCTTATAAATTTCATCCAATTACTTTAAAATAGTCAACGAGGAGTTAAAACATGTCTTCTTAAAAAATACATATAAAAAGGTGTGTATATAAAACTAAAAATTACATATAAAATCCCCAATCCGATTAATCCCTATTAATCCTGATTAATCACTGGTCGGTACCTCACCGACCGACTGACGCCTACCGATTCTTGAAACACTGAATCTTAAAATTCACCTAACTTTAGGATTCAAACGGCCCCTACGGAACCTACTAACCTTCTTTCAAACGAACCCCTTCCGAACCTGCTCTCTTAGCTCGCTCAGATCCAGCAAGGTCTACCAAATGCAGCTTTGCACATCGGTACTCCTCGGACATAACAAGCCCGCTAGAACTGGTTTCATCTTTATTTTTATCCTTCTGCTCTAAAATTATGGTGAATATTGCGTGGGAGCGGCTGTTACAAACACGAAATTCATCCCGTTTGCTGTGGAATAACCAACATGAAAACGAAAATCGGTTACCTTGATTGATTGTTCATATCCGTTGACGCTACTGATCGATTCAAACATCCTTGCTCAAGGCAAGCTGACATTTCTTTATGTGTGCTAACGCTAACTTCTGTCGACCCGCTTAGGCTCAGAGCTCCATCTGATGCTTTGCGGATTTGTAACGGATGCTTATTATCAGGATTTCCGTTGGTAATTCCCGATTCCAGCAAGTCCCTCACTTCTTCTTTCAAAATCTAGAATCCAAACCCTCTAGTTAAAGTTAAAACATATACATATATCATATATATATGCATGTAAAATTGTAAATGAACATAGAAAGTGACCTCAATGAAGGAAACATGCAACTGGAATTCAGATTCATGTTGCAGTTTTTGAATCTTGTCAAATATTATGTTCATAACTTGAAACATAAGTCCTGTGTGGGAACTTTCTTTTGGGGAGGTACCCATGGTGTAAGTCTTCCCCGAACCTGTCTGCAAACGAAACGAAATAATTGTTACGCCAACTCCAGGAAATAAAAAAACAAACAAGTTTATGCGTACGAAATTACCTGCCCATACGCGATAATCGTGCCGTTGTATCCTTGAAACAAAGCATCCAAGAGAGGAACAGCACACTCTTGAAACATATTCTTTGATGGAGACCCACCTCCTCCATAAACATGATCAAATATAAACGAATGTGAACCCATTAACACCTGCACTTGACAAACTGATTGATTATTATCCTCGGTAATTTATAGGAAATAACCAAAAATCACGGTTATAAGGATCATAAGGCGCTAGCCGGTCGGTGGAGTACATACTAACTATCAATCGGAATTTATCGGATTGAGAATTTTATATGTAATTTTTTAAGTAGAAAGGTTCTAACCCCATCTCGGCCCATTTTTTTAAGTAGCTAGGGTTAAGGGTTAATCACGAAAGTTTTTACAGGGTTTGGCCAGAATCGCTGGGTGTTATTGATTAGGTCCACCATTGACCCCCCGGGTTGATTAGATGAATATTCCTTCCTAGGTGAGGGTACAAGCATGGCAAAAATGACCCATTGGATCCGTAATTGGAATAATAATGTGTTAAATGTACCTGAGCGGTCCCTGGGACGACGTCCAAGCATTCTCGGCCGCCGTTTTGGGACTCGTGGCGGAGGAGAGGACGGATATGCAAGGCCACCTTGACATTGCAATTCTCGGGCGAGTTCTCCATGAGGATGGTTTTTATATGTATAGGGAGAAAGCATATGAATAATAAAGGGGAATATCATGGATGATTTTGGCGGGTGTTTGTTTGTGGGGGAACTCAGAATCTCCAGGCCATTGATTGATCATCGAATTGTTCAGTTTAGCCATGGGCATGGGCATTTGCATGACAACATAAATTGCCTCGTATGTTATTTAGAATCTGAGAGCCGTTGATTTGATCAAAACGAGAGAATTTGGTGAAAGATTGGTCCAGTCCCGTAATCTGAAAATAATAAATGCCCACAATCGTTACAAAAGAGAGAGAATAGAATATGTTTTTTTTTTTTTAGTAAACTTCCATTTTGCTCCCTATGGTTTGGTCACTTTAACGGTTTTGCCCCAAACCTTTAAAAATAGCCATCTTTCTCCAGTAGTTTGTTATGGTTTTTCCATTTTGCTCCCTGCGGGGAGCAAAATGGAAAAACAGACAATTTGAATGGAGTTAGAGGCGGGGAGCAAAATAGAAAAACCATAGCAAACTATTGGAGGAAAATGACTATTTTTAAAGGTTTGGGGCAAAACCATTAAAGTGACCAAACCACAGGGAGCAAAACGGAAGTTTACTCTTTTTTTTTCAAAACGGGTTGTGGGTGTGGTACTGGATGGTCAAAAACCGGGCATTACAATAACTGCTGCTTTCGGTTTAAAGTATACCATCGACATCATGAACAATAGAAGCACCCATGAGCAATAATCATTGTGAGAACGAAAGCATCACTTAGATTTCAAAGCATAGAAAACTTCTCATACATTTATCGTGAAGCTTTCTTCAAGTTGAGCATTATTATCCAAAGTCATCTTGTATACGTCTTCATCAAGAAGATCATGAAGAGATGCATTATTGACATTCAATTGATATAGATTCCATTTCAATTTGGTTACGGTGGCAATGTAATGTAAGCCTTTTGAGTACCACCAAAAACTACTAATCTACCATTTGCATTGTACTTAACCTTGTAAATCCACTTACACATGATGTGAAGAAGGAAATCCTAGCACCAGCATGACGGCTTCGAGATCACTTCTGCAAAATAGAATACCATGAGTCTCGCCACAGGAATAGGGGTCCTCCTGTGACAATCATTAAGCATGAGAATAACTACTTAGTCGAAGTCTCGAAGATAGATAAATGTACAATAAGTAAAGTGAGAGTATAAGAGTTAATGAGTGAATGGATAAAATGTTACCTTAAGTTGGCTATTTATAGCAGAGATTTAGGGTTGATGTTACTTTCATATGGTGTGATCGCCGTTGGTGAACATAATCATTTTAACAATGACATCTTGAATTCTATTGGTCACGATTAACATTCATTTTTTTTTTTTGTGATTGTACCTTTTCTGCCAAGTAGGCATAAGTCTAGGGGTGTTCATCGAATCGAACTACCCGAATATATATATATATATATATATATATATATATATATATATATATATATATATATATTTTGCTTTTTCATGCATTTCTTACGTTTTATACGATACGACAATTACATTTTATACAATAAGACTCTTTGTACCCGAAGTTAACTACATATATATTTTCCGTATAAATAAATAGATGGAGATGATATACATTTTCGTATAAATAAATAAATGGAGATGAAGATATACATCAAGACACACTTCACCCCACCAATATGCCCCCTTCCTCCTTTTCATCTGTCAGTAGACCCAATTTTGAATTAAGAATCTCCACCTCTGCAATATCCGTGGCAGCCAGTTTAACCTTTTTCACTTAATCCATTATTTATACGCCCACACCGAC